>NC_092048.1:144844130-145096734 GCF_003086295.3 Arachis hypogaea
CTTCAAACGTTCATTTTTGTATAACTGATAAATATTTTTTGTATTTAAAAAATTATTTGTGTATTTGATCCAAAATTTTATAAAAAAAAATTGATAACTATTTAAAACATGCATGAACAAATTCCTAGAATAATTTTGACAAAGAATTAATAATTTACATAACTCTTCCCTATTTACATCAGCACCATGATTTTTAACCAGCAAATCACTTAACAAAAAATGTATTTAGTATTTACTATCCTTTTATTTGCCCCACTGTATTTATTATTTAATATTTTAATTAGAAATAGGACATGGTACCACTAATGCCTATCCACCCACCAATGCCTTCATTTCATTTTCACATTCACAACTTTAAGCAGGAAACTGCAAAATCAAGTAAAGCTCCAAAAACCATAAACAATGTACCATCCCAGATTCATCATCTTGACCTTCCTATATCTGTCACCTGTTCTTCTCTCAATCTGCTATGGCCTATCTGTTGTGGATCTCAATTTGCTGAAACACAGTGATAAAAGTGGTGTAATTACCAAAAGGGTATGCACCAAGAGCATTGTGGAGTGCTTGGAAGAAGAGACAGAAATGGATTCAGAGAGTAACAGAAGACTAATGCAGCAGCAGCAGCAGCAGCACAGGTACATTAGCTATGAGACACTGAAGAGGGACATGGTTCCATGTGATAGAGCAGGATCCTCTTACTACAGTTGCAAAGCAAGAGAAGCAAACCCTTATAATAGAGGCTGTGAAGTTATTACTGCATGTGCAAGAGGTTCTCAACCCATCAGAACTTGATTTTCTTCCCCCCCATTTTCTCTCTTTTTCCTTCTAATCTTGTTTTGTTTTATTTATGACTTGTGAGCTTCCTAAAAATCCCTACTTTTTGTTTGTTTATGCAATGTAATGTAAACATAATACTTTTTTTTTGTGACTAAACATAATATATTTATATATTAGATATTTCAACTGGGAGACATGGTTGAGTTATCACTGAAGTGTGGAATTGTTAATCTGATGAACCAGTTGCATAATTTTTGTTAATCTTTGTTTGCATAATTTTAAATGCTTTCTGTACCTTCTTTGTTAAATATATATCTCATATTGTAATGGTGGTTTTCAGCTTTGGTTTTTTATTTTGAGAACATGCAGCAGAAAAGTGATAAAATTCCTTAGGAGTTAGGATTATATTTATTATAATTTTATATGTCTGTTTGTAATAGAGTTCCTGGTATTAGGAGGAAATATGAAGAATGTGGAATTCTTTACAATATGTTATTCATTCTTTGCATTCTTTTAATTTTTCCAATTTTTGTGCTAATGTTACATTGTGTGCTGTTGAGCACTAATGGAAAATATTTCGGTTAGGTGCTCTAAATTGTAAATTCTAAAGGCTTTTCAACCAACTAACCACATTCAATGGGTACATGTGGAATGTCAAATGTGGATGAACATCTCTTATCTTTAGTAGTGTGGCACTCTAAAAACAGGACTACAAATCCCACTACTGTATTATTTATTTATTTTTTTTATTTAAAGATTTTAATCTGTATAATTTTGCTTACAAGAAAAAGAAAAAAGAAATTACTGTGCCGAAGTACCCTCAAATAGAAGATAAAAATTCAACCGGTTGAGAAGGCCATTCTTGGAAGAAGAAAAAAAAAAAATTTAAGGTCTATTATTAAACCATATCTAACATGAATTGTGCGAAATTGTCTCTGATGAGGTTTTTTTTGTTCTTGGTAATATTAACGGGGTTGATTTTTATTTATTTATTTGAATAATGTTTTAGATTGGTTCTTAAAAAAAAAAACGGTGTAAAATATATTTTGTCTCTTAAATTTGACAACAATTTTAAAAATATCTCTAAATTTTATTTTATTTCATTTTTGTTCCAATTTTTTTTATTTGTATCAAATATATCCCATGGCTAATTTTTCAAAAAATTTAAGACCGATTCAACAACAATTTCATAAGAATAACCATCAAGACAAGCAAATCAAGCATAATTTTTATGTATTATTGTTAGATTGGTCTTAAATTTTGGTGAAAATTTAGCCGTTGAGAGTATATTTGATGCAAACCGAAAACTTTTAGAACAAAATAAAACTTAAAGATATTTTTAAAACTTTTGTCAAATTTTAGTAACAAAAAATATATTTTATCCTAAAAAATAATTTGCTCTTTTTTTTTTTTTTGTTCAGAAGCAATTCGGTCATGTGCTAATGTTTTGGTCCTAAATCATGGGCTTTGACATCTCAAAATTGGGGGTCTAAAATTTTGAAGGGAATGTGAAAATAAACCAAAAATTCAATGTCCAAAAAGCAACCAAAATAATTAGGAAATAGCCCATTAATCTAGAAAATGGGCCAATATTAAATGATAAGGCACTGAAACCCCAAAGAAAAAAAGAAAAAAGAGTATGAAAAGACGAAAATGAAAGAAAATGGATTCGGCATCTAAGTTAATCAACTGGTTGATCACTCCCCCATAATGCATCAAACGAGTGAAACATGCTTAGTGAATCTCTATCTAACCCAATTATTCTAATCAGTCTTCATAGAAAACAATTCCATCACAACAGCACTTTTGCGCAATTTATTCAATACTCTGAGTTGAGACCGTGATTCAGATATTTGTTTTCAAGATTTTATTTTACTTTTTTAATTAATATGCTAATTCACCTACCGCGAGCAACCCCACCAACCTTTAGACTTAGGAGAGTAATGGAAATTGGTAACCTAACTTTAATTTTCCATAGTGTGGATAATAAAAAACCCAATCCATCTACTTTTCTATATACCACATATCACAATTCATCTGTTCATAGTAAAATTGTCAATTATTGATGCCCACGTCACCAGCGCCTAACTCACTCTCAAGTCTCACCCCATATTAAGCCGCTAAGTAAACATTTGAGAAAAATATCTTTGAAAGTTATTTTAAATTTAGAATAGTAAAATTCCAATTCTATTAAAACAATATTTGTTACCACATACTATGTATTCCAAATTTGACTCATTTGTTTTTTCCCCGAGGCTACGCATAGTATATTGTAATCAGCACATTCAACATGTTTTCTATATAATTAAAGTTTGCTGGTAGAGTCGGGTGCAGGACCTTGTTTTCTTGTAAAGACTTAAAATAATTATTAAATTAATTATTTAAATTATTTATTTAGAGGAGTGGTATACATTCAAGTCATTTTTGTTTACAAGTCTTACAAGTTGGGTCTAACACGTGCGTTATAGAAGAAGAAGCGTGAATATAAATGACTTGTATGATTTGTATGGAAAAGCGTTCTCTCTTTGCCTTCGATCTCCTTCTGTTTTTTTTTTCGATTTTCATGATTTTTGAAATCAAGCTTTGAAATTGTTTTGAAGATGATGGAACTTCAGAAATGCACCCGAACGATTACAAAAATACACCCAAACGATTATAAAAATATATCCAAAGGATTACAGAAATACACCCAAACAGTTACTGAAATAAACCAAACGATTACAGAAATACACCCAAAGAATTTAAGAAATACACCCAAAGGATTTAAGAAATACACCCAATATAAGGAGAGACAGTATATTTCTTCTTGAAATCAATACACCCAAAGAATTATAGAAATACACCCAAAGGATTACAAAAATACACCTAAAGAATTTAAGAAATACACCTAAAATTCGTTGAAGTACACCTTATGCATAATTCAGAACTCTTTCTCTTTTTCCTCCTCATCTTCTGTTGCTGCTTCTTCTTCAAAAATGATTTCAGAGCTTGATGTCAAAAAACAATGAAAACCGAGAATAACGAAGAAAGAAAACAAAGAGAAAAGCACGTAAATGAAGAAGAAGAACAGGAAGAGGAAGAAGAACATGTAGCAAGAAGAAGAAGAAGGAGGAAGAGAAGGCAAGAAATGTACCTTGAATAATGTTTCTTCGTTTTTTCTGGTGATTTTGATGAAGGAGAAAGAGAAAACGAAAAGAGGAGAAGAAATTTAAATAAAAAAAAGGGAGGAAGAGAAGAAAAAGAGACACAGAGGAAGAGGAAGAGGAAGAGGAAGAGGAAGAGGAAGAGGCACAAAAAAAAACGTGAAACAAAATATTTATCATTGTTTATAAATGACTTGTATGACTTGTATGGAAAATCACTTGTATGTGGAGAATTACTCATTTATTTAATATATTTGTTATTTAAAGAGTAATGTTGTAAGAATTTAGAGTTAGAAAAAAAAAAACAAAATATTTATCTTTGTTAGTTATTTTAATTTTATCAAGAATTTGATGATTATATTATTTGTAATTTTATGTTGAATTTTTTTAAAATTTTATTGTTTTTAATTTGAATTTAAATTTGTTTTTTATTTTTTTATTTTATTAATATGTATGAAATATAGAATAATTGAATTTTATATTTGTTTGAAAAAATTTGATTTTCTTACGAATAGAGTCGGATAGGGTAGAATTGGGTTGAGAACTTTTGGATGCGGATAGAATTAGGGTTGAGAGATTCTCAACCTGCATGTAGAGTAGAGTTAAGTTTTAAAAAAATTTTCAACTCAACGGATAAAATTAGGGTAGAGTCCAAATCCTATCCATTGCCAACCCTAAACACGAATAATGTTTATTAAAAAGATTGGCTTTTGGCTCCTTAATATTTTCCTTAAATAATTCTTATAAAAATTTTACAAATGCCTCACTTATTTATATATTCTTTTTAAAGTAAAGACATTTTTCAATTTTTTTTCACAAAAATTTACTGATTGTTTATTACATTCAGATTGTATAGTTAATATTACTAACACTAGCAATTTTCCATGCCAAGCATGCTAAGTTCTGGTACATATATCGTACATAAAGGGTAGATCTGAATCTGAGAAAGATGATATTTTTCTTTTTAATTGGATCTGCCAAACCTCAATAATGAAAAATTGTTGCTTGATGATAAAGAAAGTTTGCACGGTATAGCAACGAAATTAATATTCAACAATTTTATATGATCAGTAAATATCATTATTTTTAGTTAATAATAAGTTGTATTTATATTTTTCAAAAATTAGACATATAAATTAATAAAATTTATTTATTAAAAATAATTGAATATTTATACTAATCAATTTATTAATATTTAACTGAAGAAATTTGCGGCTCCCCTTATTGCTCTTCTCACCGACAGCACCAAAATATTAGGACTATTTTTTTTGGGACATACAGGAGTCACAGGACAATCAACTACTTTATGTGTGATGAAATTTTTTATTATTTTCAAACATCTCTTAAAAAATGGAAAAGAATAATTTCAAATACTATTGCAATATGGGAATGTCTATTGTTCTCGCAATATGGGAATGTCTATTGTTCTCCCAAACTAGATGTAGGACTGCTTAATATGAACTTTGAAAAGGATTAGCTTGTTTTGCTTAAAAAAGTGCATATATGGGAGATTAATGAAGAATTGAGAGGATTTGCACTTACATAAGGGAGAAAACCAAACGTTTTCCCTTCTCTAAAACGATATATTATTCTCTTATTTTTCTATCATGTTATTGGTTAAATTGAGATTCATAAAAAAAAAAAAAGAGATTTTCAGTTGAAAAGCAAAGAGTTACACATATTCAAATGTACATTTGGAAGTGTACAAAACAATATAACGAACCCCTTTTTCTTTCGCTTATCTATCTCTCCCTTGCTTGATGCATCATAACGAAGCGTGAGTATTGTATCATATCTCTTCAACAAAACATTCATTAACGTTTGCCATATATATTCGCCATTAACGTACATTTTTCATATACTAGGAAGATTGTTTTATGGACTAATCTTTAGCGGAAACTAATTGAGAACTTGAACATTTATGCACCGAGTAAAGAAAAAAAAAATGCAAGGGCAAAGAAAATCTTTTGTTCATTTTTTTTCTTATTTTCTTTTGATATATTGAAAAAGTGGATCCAAACACGGATATATGAGCTACTAAAGAAGAATGAACACAACCAGCTACTAAAGAAGAATGAACACAACCCCCCAACCCGCAGCCTTATTCAAAACCAAACCCATTTGTTCTCTTTCCAGAGAAAGCAATGGAGATTCTACCCATCCCTCTTAACCCTCCCCTCTGAAACAACACAAGAAACCCTACTAGAATTAGAAGACTACCACCCATCTAACCACAAATCCGAAATGTGTGTGTAACAATGAAAGTCTCCAAAATGCAAAATGAAACAATCAAATTCGATCCACAAAACATAAGTTTTTTTTTTTTCTTTTCTTCTCTCAACAAATCTTGATCTTCTTCCTTAGTATCTGTAATGAGGAGGCTTGTATGGACCCTCCACTGGAACACTGATGTAATCAGCTTGTGATTGGGAAAGCTTGGTGAGCTTGGCTCCAAGCTTGCCAAGGTGGAGTGCAGCCACCTTCTCATCGAGGTGCTTGGGCAAAACATACACCTTCTTCTCATATTTGCCACTGCTCTTCTCCGTCCACAACTCGAGCTGTGCAATGACCTGGTTGGTGAATGAGCAAGACATCACGAAACTTGGGTGTCCGGTGGCACAACCCAAGTTCATCAAACGACCCTCGGCCAAGACGATGATGCCGGTGTTGGTCTCTGGGAACACCCATCTATCGGTTTGGGGCTTGATGGTGATGCGCTTCACGCCAGGGTATGTCTCAAGACCGTGCATGTCGATCTCATTGTCAAAGTGTCCAATGTTGCAGACAATGGCATTGTTCTTCATCTTCCTCATGTGGTCAACCATGATGATGTCCTTGTTACCGGTGGTGGTGACGAAGATATCAGCCTCAGAGACAACATCCTCAAGGGTCAAGACCTGAAGACCTTCCATGAGAGCCTGAAGGGCGCAAATTGGATCGATCTCAGTCACAATGACGCGAGCACCGGCCTGCTTCAAGGCAGCAGCACAACCCTTGCCAACATCTCCATAACCGGCAACAACGGCAACCTTTCCGGCAATCATGACATCAGTGGCTCTCATGAGACCATCGGGGAGGGAGTGGCGGCACCCATACAAGTTGTCAAACTGTCACAAACCATGAATCAAAGAAACTCCGTTAGATTCACAAACCAGAGAAAATGACACATAAAAAGCACATTCATGTTACTACTCAATAGATCCAGTGACCCACTCGGTTGTTTTCAACAACTGTCCCTTACTAAATTAATTCAATATTATTAAATTAAATGACACACAAATCAACAGCTAAAATCTCCAAACCTCTTTGAGGACATTTATCAAACAGCTAACAGATCCAAAATAGTTGTATCTTAAACATCACATAACTGAAGAAATACCATCACATCCTAACAGATCTGACTTCAATTAAAAACCAAAGCACACCAAATCCCCCAGATCCAACCCCTAAACCCCGAATGGCACGAAAACTAGAAGCAGATCTGAATCCAAGAATTCAAAAAACACGAGAAAAACAAATGACATTCGATAAAAGAAAACTGACCTTGCTCTTGGTGACAGAGTCATTGACATTGATGGCAGGGAACAAGAGAGTTCCATTGGCCTGCATCTGGTACAACCTCTTGACACCGGTGGTGGTTTCCTCCGAGACACCAACAAGCCTTTCCTTCATCCTTCTGTACCTCTGTGGATCGGTCTTCAAGCCATCTCTGATGATGGTGAGCACGATCTGGAACTCAGCGTTGTCGGTGGAAGCAGGGTCAGGGAGCTGACCGGTCTTCTCGTAAAGCTCCTCAGCCTTGACACCCTCGTGGATGAGGAGAGTGGCGTCACCACCGTCGTCGACGATGAGGTCAGGTCCGCCGGATGGACCCCAGTCAAGAGCCCTCTCAGTGCACCACCAGTACTCCTGGAGAGTCTCTCCCTTCCAGGCAAAGACAGCGGCGGAGTCACGTGCGATGGCAGCGGCGGCATGGTCCTGGGTGGAGAAGATGTTGCAGGAGCACCAGCGGACCTCAGCGCCGAGGGCGGTGAGGGTTTCAATGAGGACGGCGGTCTGGATGGTCATGTGGAGGGAGCCAGTGATCCTGGCACCCTTGAAGGGCTGGGATGGGCCGAACTCAGTCCGGCAGGCCATGAGTCCGGGCATCTCAACCTCCGCCAGCTCGATCTCAAGACGGCCGAAGTCAGCCTGAGAAAGGTCCTTGACCTTGTACTCGCGGCCGCTTGTGGTCTTCTCTACGGACAGAGACATGGTCGCTGCTTTCTTGAGAAAATGAAGAGAAAAAGAAGAGAAGAGAGTGTGTGACTGACTCAGTTGAGAGGCGGAGAGCGAAGATAGTGGGGAAATGAGAGTGGGTATATATAGGGGATTGCGGGTTTGGAGTTGGTGAATTTGCGGATCCACTGTTGTGTTCTCTACTTCTCTTCTCTCTTGTATCTTTTCTCTTTTTTTTTTCTTTTTTAATTTGTTATAGCTTAGAGCCCGTTATTGATATTTATGGACCCAAAACACAAATTCTATTTTAAAAATCAACTACCCATACCGTTTATATTTGATTTTCCAAGACTCGTTTTTTCCTTTTTCCGCTTCTGTACTATATTGCAATTTTTCGGTTTAATTATCCCTTGAAATCTTGAATACAATTCTTTATTTACCGTAAATTTATTTATTTCATGGGTTTGCAAGTTTTAAATCAAATTTACTAACCTTTTGATTCCATAGCTACTAGTGAAGAATGTCACCCATGGTATATGAATCTTGCCCAAGATGTTGTTCTATTGTTATCATTAGATCTCGTAGAAGCCTAGTGTGCTTGTATTGTTTTCTTTGTTTCCTTTTTTTTTTCTATTTTTACCAGATAAAATGCAACATTTCGGAAATTATTTTTCATATGGAAAAGTGGTTGGTGTTTTGGGAGATTATTGGGAAGTGGAGTGATTTACCGTGGGGTGGGGGTAGCAGCCACCACGCAGGGGGCGTGCTGTCCAAGCAGCCAAGCCCGTGTCATCACCGGAGCACCACGCAGTGGGGCGTGCTGAGGCCGCGTGTCATCGCCCAAGCACCACGCAGGGGGCGTGGTGAGGCCGCGTGACATCGCCCAAGCACCACGCAGGGGGCGTGGTGACTTGGCAGCCATGCAGAAGGCTGACACCACGGGGGGCGTGGTGGAGGTGGCAGCGCAGATTTCCAAAGCGGTCTTCCATGCAGGAGACAATGTCTACTCGGGAAGCAACAAGCAGAAACGGAGCTCTATATATAAGCTCTATATATAAGGAGCCTCTTGATCACTCTATAGGTAAGGTTGCTGGGATCATTGTATATTGTTTGAGAGTAGGAGAAGGTTGCTGAAGAGAGAGTGTGTGGAAGAATACAAGAGAGATTAGAGATCAAGAAAGAGGAGAAGGAAGGTTGCAGTGGAAAAAATAGGAACATTGGAAAATAGGAGGAAAAAATTTTTTGTCTTTATTTTAAAAGATGGTTCGTAATTACTGTGCTCCGGAAGAACATATTATAAATTATTTGGATCATCAAATTTATGTAAGTTGGTACATTATATCTTTATTGTATTTTAATTTTCTGTTTTTTTTATTTAATATAGTAACATATATATATATTTTTTATTTTGAGATTAATTATATGTTATAAAAAAACTATAATATAATAAACTGTATATTATGTAATGTAATAAAAATTTTATAATAAAATATATATTTTTTACAATAAAATATTAAAATGCTATAGTAAAATAAGTACATGTTCTGTTAATAAACAAAGAAATCTATGTTGCAAAAAAAGTAGAAAAATTTTCATGCATGAGTAAAAAAAAATCGCTCATTTATATCAATTTAAAAATATAATAATAATAATAATAATAATAATAATAATAATAATAATAATAATAATAATAATAATAATATACAAATAGTAACAATATAATATAATATAATATATACATATATATTTACGGTTTGCGTACTAATAAATGTATGCATAAATTTTTTAAGTAGTAAAAATTTTGAATTTTTTAACATAAATATGTGTATGTTAATTAATAAATAATATTATGAAAAATTAAAACATAAATATTATAATAAATAAGGAATTAAAATTTTTAAAAAATAAATAAATAAATAGATAAGCTATGTTAAATATTTTAATAAATAAGATATTAAAATAAATATGTCAATGTTTATTAATATTTATAATGATTATTATTTAAATAATGTAACAGATATCTTTGTTGATGCAGCCTAATCGGAATTTGTTGGTGCGTAAACTGGATCCGCCACAGACGTGGAATCCGATAGTGGAGAACTACTTACATGCCACGGGATTCTACCATGTGTCTAGAATTGGAGTCATAAGAGGATTTCACCCCATGTTAGCGGCTCTGGTTGAAAGGTGGAGGCCTGAAACTCACACCTTTGTATTGCCGATCGGTGAGGTTACAGTAACATTAGAGGATGTGGCTCATATATTCGGACTACCCATTGATGGAGAGGCTGTCAGTGGATGGACAGATAGTAGTGGCGAGTTCGTTCAAAGTCAGGGCATAGAGATATTCGGTCGTGAGCCATCAGTCAGTGGTAATGCGAAGTCTTATATAAAACTTGGATGGGTTCGACGTATTAGAGACGCAGAGCAGTTGGACACTGACGAGTCTATCAGGAGATACGTCAGATGTCATATCTTCTGTTTGTTAGGGTCGACCTTATTCACAGACAAGTCGACTGCATATGCCCATGCGAAATATCTACCGTTGCTTCGTGATTTCGAGCGGATCCATACTTATAGTTGGGGGTCAGCTTGTCTCGCACATCTTTATAGAGCACTATGCCGTGCATCACGATATGATACAAAGGAGATGGATGGCCCTCTAAATCTCTTGTTTGTTTGGGCATGGGAGCGAATGCCGTGTCTTGCTCCCGTACCGAGACAAACGCTTCCACCGGCCGAGATACCAGTTGCCATGAGGTAATAAGATTTATTTTAGTTATGTGTTATTTTCATGATGCATATATGACATATGATGACTTATTTAATTTTTTTCAATTAACAATGTTTCTGGTGGAGTCATTCGGAACGGACCACAGCGTGGTCATCGAAGACCGTGGAGACATTCAGGCATGATATAGATTACATGCAGGAGGTAAGTAGTTATGGCTCTTCTAATCCATTTTTTGAACCATTATTATTATTGTTCTAATATACCAATAATACTGTGGCAGTTTGAGTGGCGGCCGTATGACGGGTTGATCGTCCCCGACGACTTGCATCCCCATCTTGAGGTGTGTGACATCGTTGCTCCGTTGTTGTCGTTCGAGTGTGTTGAGTGGCTCCCTGCGGACAGAGTGATGCGTCAGTTTGGATATGTACAACCTCCTCCGGGGATACCAAGGGATATTCCAGTTGACCATCATTGCATCGTTCTACGCGGAGTGCAGCTTCATGACTGGACAGTTTTGCGTGGGCCATGGATAGTGGAGTGGGCCAACAGGCGATACAGCCGACTGCGAGACCTACACCCCCTACCGACCTGGGATTTTTTACCGACGGTTGAGTACCGGGATTGGTACATGCGCTCCTACGGACATCTGTTGAGATTGACAGGGTACGTTCCTCATCATCCACAGCCACCTGCCCCACGGCCACCTCCCTCTCAGCCACCTCAGCATGCAGTGTTTGAGCCATTTCCTTATTATATACCACAGCCACCGGCCTACAGTCATGGTAGCCAGCACACTCAGCAGTCCCAGCCCAGCCACCACTCTCAGCAGTCCCAGCACAGCCACCACTCTCAGCATCATGATCCCATACTTACCATTCCTTCCGGTCATGATTGGTTTGACTTCTCCAGCGACGGACCCGGAGATCAGCTACAACAGGATTGGATTGACGCTGGTTTAGGAGGCTGGTCAGATTTTAGTAGTATCCCTTCACCGTCAGTGCCGGCTGATCCACGTAGGGCATCAGTAGATATGGGACATGCTTTGCGGGGTCGTACTTCTGACCACACGTCAGAGAGTGCGTCATGTGATAGTGGTTTTAGTCAGCGTCAGCGGGGATACGCAGTTGTTGACACGTTCATCCCCGGTCCATCTGCTCCAGCTGAGGCAGGCGGGTCGGCCGCTCCGACAGATGCAGGAGGGTCAGTTCGAGGTCACCCATATGACCTACGGACGGAGCGAAATCCACCTGATAGGTATACTCCATCGCGGTTAGGGTCGGGCATTATGCGTAAGGGACTGCACTGGTTCGTTGGAAAGAAGTGAGCTTTGGTCGTTAACTTAATGTAAATCGTGTTTAATGTTTGTTTAATTAACTTATGTAATCAGTTGATGTTTGTTTGTTTAACATATGTAATCAGTTAATGTTTGTTTTGTTAACATATGTAGATCGTGTTTAATGTTTGTTTAATTAACTTATGTAATCAGTTGATGTTTGTTTGTTTAACATATGTAAATCGGGTTTAATGTTTGTTTAATTAACTTACGTAATTAGTTGATGTTTGTTTTGTTAACTTATGTAATCAGTTAATGACACTGTTAAGCGACGATTTTTATATCAATTGATAGACTTCAATTGAAAAATACAAACACGTCTAATTTCAAAATCATCAACTAACAAAATACAAATAAAAAATACAACCATGACAATACTAAACTACGAAGCAGCACCACTCGGTCCAGCACGCTGAGGACACCTACTCCGACTATGACCCTGAGCACCACAGAGACGGCATATCCGAGGACCACGCATGTCGCGTGAGTCCATTTCATTCAAGTATCGGGTCAGTTTGGGCCTGCCTTTAGACGTTCGCCTCTGCGCGGGATTAGCGACCAATGTGGGTCCCTCATAAGGGGGCCATGTATCGGGATCACCTAATGGTGTGAACTCAAACTTATATACTTTACGAACCTCTGTCATCTTGTACACGTCATGCACATACAACTGCCAATCGAGACGCTGGTTAGCACAGCAAGCAATAACATGGCGACATGGTATTCGTTCAACCTGAAAGTGCCCACAATCACACGTCCGTCGTGCAAGATCAACAACTAGCACCTTTCCAGTAGTCATTTCGCGCACCTCAAACACCTCATTTCGTCTATCAAAGCGGTGCACAACTATATTCCCAGCCTGTTGCATACTTGCTTCTATCCGCTGTTGCGCAAATGCAGAGTACGTATATCCAGCACGCTTGCGTTCGTGAGTCTCGGCACTCTTCCGCGTAAAAAGTTCATTTAACCTATAATATGTTGCTCGGACCAGCGCCAACACAGGTAGATTACGGGCACCCTTCAAGACTGAGTTAATGCACTCGACAAGGTTCGTTGTCATATGGCCCCATCGATGTCCTTCGTCGAATGCCAATACCCAATGTCTGAGTCCAATGGCATCGCACCACCTGGCATATGCCTCGCCTCGCTCTTCCAACCTCTTATAGTTGATATTGTACTCCTCCACCGTTCTTGAATAACCTATGTTGACAACAAGCTTTTGCAAGTGAGGGACTTTAAATGCCCTTAAGAAGTTACTGCCGATGTGTCTTATACAAAACATCCACCATGCTCTTGGAGGTTGCCAGTCGCCACCGGAATGATTTACTACTGCCCGTATTGACTCATGTCGGTCTGAGATCATACCCACGCCATCTTTTCTAACAACATACATTCGCAGATTCCTTAGAAAGAAGTGCCACGCATCAGCTGTCTCCCCTTCCACCAAGGCAAAGGCGATAGACACAATATTATGGTTCCCATCTTGTGCAACAGCTACTAGAAGTGTACCTTTGTATTTTCCGTATAGGTGTGTGCCGTCAACCTGAACCAGCGGCTTGCAATGTCTGAATGCCCTAATACATGGATTGAAACTCCAAAATACACGATGAAGTATTTTTACACCTTGCGCCTCCTCATTCCCGTTGTACAGTGGTCGTGTTTCTATTTGGACAACTGAACCAGGCATCTTCTGCACCATGACCGATAGCCACCATGGCAAGGCTTGGTAAGAATCCTCCCAACCACCGAAAACGTTGGCTATGGACTTCTGCTTTGCCAACCAAGCCTTTCGGTAACTAATGGTATAGTTGAACCTTGACTGGACTTCCGCAATTATAGATTTCACCTTGATGGACGGGTCCGTCTCGACCAATGGCCTTATAGCATCAGCAACTGTATCTGAGTCCAACTTCGAATGATCTTCTGAAATTGTTCCGATCGTGCACGTGTGGCTACCGTTGTATCTTCGTATCTCCCAACAACCTTTTTTTCGTATCAAGCTAGCTCGGATAAGCCAGTCACATCCGCGCCCGTACATCTTGCATTTTGCATAGAACGTCTGTGGCTCAGACTCATACACCTCATAGTCAACTCCTTTACCAATAGTGAAACTTCTAATTGCTGCGACGACCGACTTTCTAGAACTGTATTTGACGAACGGATTTTTGACGGTTTAGAATTTCACAAATAAATTCTCGTTGCAAAGTATAGTTTCTAAACCAAACAATAATCCTTTCATACAAAAAGTTGTTTGTCACTAGTACAAACCCCTAAAATTTATAAACCGAAGTATTGGACCTCGGGTCGTTCTCCCTAGGATTTACAATAAAGTGTCTTGTTATTGGTTGTGAGTTATTTTGGGGTTTTTTAGATTATAGACAAGAATTATAAATGGCAAGGGAAATAACCTAACAACTAATAAAGCTCTTGGCAAGATATGAGAACTAGAAGTCCTATCCTAGTTATCCTCCTCAATTGTGATAACAAATTATCCATTACTCCCACTTAGTTAACCTCTAACCATGGAGGAAAGTCAAGTGGATGAATCAATTTGATTCCTCAAGTCCTAATCAACTCCTAAAGGAAAGACTAGCTTTAGAGGTATTCAAATCAATTAGCAACTTCTAATTATCAATCAACAAAAGGATTAGATAACTCAAGAGTCACTAATTACTCAACCAAAGCCAAGAGGAACAAAAGCTACACTAAAATCCTACCAAGCATTTCATCAAACACTTGGAAGGCACAACAGGAAAGCAAAGCAAATTGACAACAAGAAGAGAATCTAACAACAATTATTGAAAGAAATTAACAACAACAATCAAAAGAAACACAATTATTATGAATTACCTTGAATTGAATTGAAAGAAAGTATAAGGAACAATACTAGATCTACAACAAAATATAAGAACAACATAAAAGAGATTACACCAAAAGAATAGGAGAAGAATGAATGTAACTACAAGGAATTGAGAAGATAGAAGTAGAAGAAGATGAATCTAAATCTAGATCTAAGAACTAAACCTAATCCTAATCCTAATTCTAGAGAGAAGTGAGAGCTTCTCTCTCTAGAAACTAGTTCTAACTACTTCTAAAACTAAACTATGACTAATGGTAACTAACCTGTGTTTCCCTCTTCACTCCTTGGGTTAAATAGCATCAGAAATGAGTTGGATTGGGCCCACAAGACTTCTAAAATCGCTGGCCACGTTTTGCTTCAAGTGGACTAGGTGGCAGCAACGGTGCGTGCGCGTACTATGTGCGTGCGCGCCACCATACTTGTAGCAACTATGGCAAATCTTATATCGTTTCGAAGCCCCGGATGTTAGCTTTCTAACCCAACTGGAACCGCATCATTTGGACCTCTGTAGCTCAAGTTATGGTCATTTAAGTGCGAAGAGGTCGGCTTGACAGCTTTCCGGTTCTTTCATTTCTTCATGAGTTCTCCAACTTTTCATGCTTCTTTCTTCATTCCCTTGATCCAATCTTTGCCTCCTAAACCTTAAATCACTTAACAAACATATCAAGGCATCTAATGGAATCAAGGTGAATTAAATTTATTCATTTTAAGACCTTAAAAAGCATGTTTTCACTCTTAAGCACAATTAAAGGAGAAGTTATAAAACCATGCTATTTTATTGAATAAATGTGGGTAAAAGGTGATAAAATCCCCTAGAATCAATACAAGATAAACCGTCAAAATGGGGTTTGTCAACCTCCCCACACTTAAACCAAGCATGTCCTCATGCTTAAACCAAGAGAAAGCAAAGGGATCAACATTTATTCAATGTAAATAAACTATATGCAACCTAAACTATATGCAACTAAATGCAAAATGGTTTTACGTACTTGGTTAAAAATAAATCAATCTCCAAGACATATATGCACAAGTAGGGCCAAGATCATATAACGATTCATGAGTCCTACCAATTCAAGTGTGGAAATGAAGTTCAAATAGACTTGCGAGAAGAACGCTCATGAAAGCCGGGAATCAAGGAATTGAGCATCGAACCCTCACCGGGGGTGTTTGCACTCTAGTCGCTCGGTGTTTGGGGTTGATTCTCTCAATTCTCCCCTAATCATGCTTTCCAAGATTTGTTTTTTATCTAACAATCAACAATCATTCAATGCACGCATACAATTATCATGAGGTCTTTTCTTTAGGTTGTAATGGGGCTAGGGTCAAGGTAGGGTCATATATGGCTAGTGGACTAGGGTTTGAATCTTTGATTAATCTAGACTTTCCCACATAACCTATATAATGACCTAATACAATTAAGTACTAATCTAACTACCCATTCCTCACTTTTTCACATACTCATGCATTTCCTTTTTAATTCACATTCCATATGCATTGATTCTTTATTGTTTGAGCTTCACTTTGGGGCATTTTGTCCCCTTTTTATTGTTTTTTTCTTTTTCTTTCTTTTCTATTTTTTTTCTTTTTCACTTTTATTTCTTTTTCTTTTCATTTTTTCTTTTTCTTTCAAACTATACACAAGAACATCAATGCATAAGGTCTATACATTTAATCAAGACATGAGTATGTACCCAATTCCTCAATATTTCCAATAACAATACAAAACTACCCTTTTATTCACCCAATGTCCCAAGGTTCCCACACTTGAATGATTCTCACACACTCTAGCCTAAGCTAATCAAAGATCCAAATTAAGGACATTTATTGTTTTCCGCTTTAAGGCTTGTAATGTGCTAAAATAAGAACAAGTGGGTTAAGCGTAGGCTCAAATTGGCTAACAATGGAAGATAAAAGGTGAGGCTATTTGGGTAAGTGAGCTAATGAAATGATGGCCTCAATCATATAAATGCATGAATACACAAAATAATGGACATAAAGAATCAAACAAATCAAAGATTACAATCATAGGAAGAGAATAATGCACACAAGAAGGAAGAATAAGTGGTTATAAGATGTAACCACATCATTAGGCTCAAATCTCACTTGCTTGTGTTCTTAGCTCAAAACCATGTTCCAAAATACATTCTTTCGAGCAAGTTCAACAAAAAATTTCAAATTGGTAGGGTGCCCTAAAACAGTTTCTTGGAAAGGAAATCATCACTCTAACCAAGTAGTCTTAATAAGAAGAAGGTAGTAAAATATGTACAAATTCTAACTAACATGCAACCTATCATGCAATGCAATAACTAATCTAACAAAGAAAACTAAGAATTGGTGTTGAAAAGGAAATTTTTACCCATGGAGATCGGTCGACGACCTCCCCACACTTGAAGATTGCACCGTCCTCGGTGCATGCAAAGAAGAGCAAGGTGGACGGGTTGCTACAATTGATGAGCTCCTTCAAAAGGTTGTGCGGATGACTTGTTTGTTGCCCCATTTAGAAACTTTCCCTTTTCCCCTTCTTGGTGGCCAACCTAAAAGGATAGAAAAAGAAAGAAAGTTAAGCCTATAATAAAGATATCAAAGCAATTAGAACATAGGCGGGGGCTAATGCCAAATAAAGGTATGATTCCCTATTACATGGTAGCTACACATGTAAGTGAAAAAAAACAATATAAGCTAATGGCATATCAATGATACTTGATGCAAGAGTAAAGCTAAAGCATGAAAATCATTTTGAGCATCAAGATCAAATAAGAATTGACACAAACAAGATTAGTGATAAGCATGAGGGCATTTGGTCCCATCCTAACTCAATGATGATGAAGCACAAAAACAAAGGACAATGAGTTAGGAAGGACCAAAGCACTACCTTGTATGTGGAACAGAATATTTCAATTAATGTTAAACAGGTCATAAAGCACCAAGATAAAGCAAGAGAGTCTCAATAATTGAGTATAAGAATTCAACACCATTATTGAAAGGACACTTAGAAAAAAAACGAAAACATGCTACAAAAACTAAATGAAAATGGGAAGAGTAGAAGTATGCGAATGTGATAAGCAAAAGAAAATGGAATATGAGAAAAAAAAACTCTTTTTTTTTACCGACGCGTGCGCGTCATGCGTGCTTACGCGTCGATATGCACATTGGTTGAAGGACGCGTACGCGCCAGGTGCGCGCATGCGTGCATCGAGTTAGGCCGGAGGCATAATGTCGGCCCAAGTCTTGCACAACTCTCGGGTAAAAGTACCGGGGGTGCAGATTGTGCAATCGACGCGCGCGCGCACAGTGTGCGTGCGCGTGCATTGCGAATCTAAGATCATGTGCGCGTACGCGCCAGGTGCGCGCACGCGTGCATAGACTTGTGCCTCAGGCCCAATGTTTGCATAGTGCAGGCCTAACTCTCGGGTTTTTTGGCTGGAGGTGAAATTTTGCATCCACGCGTACGCGTACAGTGCGCTTCCGCGTGGATGGTCGAAAAATGCTCAGGTGCACGTACGCGTCAAGTGCGCGCATGCGTGGATGGTGTTCTATTTTTCAAAAAAAAAAATTTTTTCTAAGTTCTTACACCAATCCAAGTCTTTCAATCCTCCAAACAGCTACCAAAACACCCTAGAACCTTATTCAACATACTATACTACTAACTAAACTCAATAAAACAATAAAAACAAGAGAGTAAACTAATTCTACCAATATGTTCAAAAGATAAAAATGAAAATGAGAATCTACCTACAATGGCAACTCAATTCACTTATTAACAAAACTAAAAGAGTATGGAAAGAGTTTACCATGGTGGGGTGTCTCCCACCTAGCACTTTTAGTTTAAGTCCTTAAGTTGGACTTATGGGGAGCTCTTCTCAAGGTGGCTTGTGCTTGTACTCATCTTGGAACTTCCACCAATGCTTGAATCTCCAATAAGCTCCATTCTTCAATTTCGGTATCTTCAAGCTTTGATGGAGTTCTCCACAAACCATGAGCTCCCAAATTTGATTTTCATTGTGCGATCCGGGATCCCACACTTTGTTTTGACACCCGTCCTTAGATTGATCGTCATTATTCCATCCGGGTGGTATGGCCTTGGAATTCTCAAAGAAACCTCCAAACAACTTCCTAGACCCATGCCATTTGGCTCCACACCAACCATTACTCTTGAATTTTGAGCTTACAACCGTCATGAGCTTAGAATGATGTTTCCAACCACTACACAACTCTCTTATACTTTTGACTCCACAAAGAGCTCTAAGTTGACCATCATTTTCAATTAAACCATATTCAAGTGAGAAAGTAAGGCTTGGGGATAAGAGTTTTACCCACTTGAATGTTGTATTGGATGGTGACTTGGGGAGGGAGACCTCCCTACACTTAGACAATGCAAGGTCTACTTCTTTAGGCTCTTCTTTAGTTGTTTCCACCTCTTCACAAGCTTCTTCAATTTCAACCTCATCCCCTTTGTTACGTGGCTTGGTGTTGTCTTCAAGAACTTCATCTTGCCCAATGGGAGGTGAGTCAATTTTGGATAGAAATTCATTGATGAATAAATCCATCCCTTGATCAACCTCTTCATATTCTTCAATTTCAATATACACCATGCCATCTTCATTTTCCTTGGGAGGTTGTGCACACTCTTCTATGATTTCAACTTCATGTCCAATGGGAGAGGGTTCCATTGTAGAGAGAAATTCATCCATGATTGAATCCATTTCTTGATAAGCCTCTTCCAAGTCTCCAACGATGATATGCCTTGGAGGTTGCGCACCCTCCTTAATATCAATATCAATCTTCTTGGAAGAGTTGTCCGTGATGCTACATTCCCATGGACTTTCAACATCTCCTAAATCTTCAACCACTTCTTCCCTTTCTTCAATGATCATAGGCTTCTCCAATTGTTCCAACACAAAATTCGACTCCTCTGTTTCCACCGAACTTTCCAATTTCTCCTTCATGCTTTGCTCTTCAATTGATTCTCCACATGTGACTATGGAAGCACCTTGAGTGTTCAAACATTTGTAGGCTAAAGTATGCACTACCTTGGTCAAGTTAGTCACAAACTCTAAGGTGTTCCTTTGCATATCCGCTTGTCCTTGAAGTAGCAAGGTAAGAGAATCATCTATTGGGGCTTGGGGTGAATGGGAGGGTTCATAGTAGAAAGGTGGTTCTTCTTGGTAAGGGTATGGAGATGGTGAGTGTTGAGGTGGTTCATGGTAGTAATCTTGATAGGGTTGTGGTGGTTCTAAAGGTTCTTGCTCATAATGATCACAAGGATGTGGTATGGGTGATTGGTTATATGGTGGATATGGATTATAGGAAGGTGTTTGATGTGGAAAGGCTTGTGAGTATGGTTAAAGTCCATGTTGAAGATAAGATTCATAGGCGTATGATGGTGGTTGATTATCATAAAAGGAATCACCATAGCCATTGAATTGACATGCATTAGGATGGTGATTATACCTATTAGTGTCCGGAGGTTGTTGCCAATAGGAGTGATCAATTCCTTGAGACTCCTCCCATCTTTGATGGCTCCATCCATGGTACATGTTGCCATTAAAGTCCATATTTCCTACAACACAAGTAGAACCAAACTCATAGCCATAGTGAGAATTCATTATGAAAAGAGAAAATAGAACAAAATCTAATAAACTAGCAAAAGACAAGCTATTTACAATATTTACATATATACAATAACCAATAATATAACACCATTGCAAATCCCCGGCAACGGCGCCATTTTGACGATTGGATTTTTGACGATTTAGAATTTCACAAATAAATTCTCGTTGCAAAGTATAGTTTCTAAACCAAACAATAATCCTTTCATACAAAAAGTTGTTTGTCACTAGTACAAACCCCTAAAATTTATAAACCGAAGTATTGGACCTCGGGTCGTTCTCCCTAGGATTTACAATAAAGTGTCTTGTTATTGGTTGTGAGTTATTTTGGGGTTTTTTAGATTATAGACAATAATTATAAATGGCAAGGGAAATAACCTAACAACTAATAAAGCTCTTGGCAAGATATGAGAACTAGAAGTCCTATCCTAGTTATCCTCCTCAATTGTGATAACAAATTATCTATTACTCCCACTTAGTTAACCTCTAACCATGGAGGAAAGTCAAGTGGATGAATCAATTTGATTCCTCAAGTCCTAATCAACTCCTAAAGAAAAGCTAGCTTTAGAGGTATTCAAATCAATTAGCAACTTCTAATTATCAATCAACAAAAGGATTAGATAACTCAAGAGTCACTAATTACTCAACCAAAGCCAAGAGGAACAAAAGCTACACTAAAATCCTACCAAGCATTTCATCAAACACTTGGAAGGCACAAAAGGAAAGCAAAGCAAATTGACAACAAGAAGAGAATCTAACAACAATTATTGAAAGAAATTAACAACAACAATCAAAAGAAACACAATTATTATGAATTACCTTGAATTGAATTGAAAGAAAGTATAAGGAACAATACTAGATCTACAACAAAATATAAGAACAACATAAAAGAGATTACACCAAAAGAATAGGAGAAGAATGAATGTAACTACAAGGAATTGAGAAGATAGAAGTAGAAGAAGATGAATCTAAATCTAGATCTAAGAACTAAACCTAATCCTAATCCTAATTCTAGAGAGAAGTGAGAGCTTCTCTCTCTAGAAACTAGTTCTAACTACTTCTAAAACTAAACTATGACTAATGGTAACTAACCTGTGTTTCCCTCTTCACTCCTTGGGTTAAATAGCATCAGAAATGAGTTGGATTGGGCCCACAAGGCTTCTAAAATCGCTGGCCACGTTTTGCTTCAAGTGGACTAGGTGGCAGCAACGGTGTGTGCGCGTACTATGTGCGTGCGCGCCACCATACTTGTAGCAACTATGGCAAATCTTATATCGTTTCGAAGCCCCGGATGTTAGCTTTCTAACCCAACTGAAACCGCATCATTTGGACCTCTGTAGCTCAAGTTATGGTCATTTAAGTGCGAAGAGGTCGGCTTGACAGCTTTCCGGTTCTTTCATTTCTTCATGAGTTCTCCAACTTTTCATGCTTCTTTCTTCATTCCCTTGATCCAATCTTTGCCTCCTAAACCTTAAATCACTTAACAAACATATCAAGGCATCTAATGGAATCAAGGTGAATTAAATTTATTCATTTTAAGACCTTAAAAAGCATGTTTTCACTCTTAAGCACAATTAAAGGAGAAGTTATAAAACCATGCTATTTTATTGAATAAATGTGGGTAAAAGGTGATAAAATCCCCTAGAATCAATACAAGATAAACCGTCAAAATGGGGTTTGTCAACCTCCCCACACTTAAACCAAGCATGTCCTCATGCTTAAACCAAGAGAAAGCAAAGGGATCAACATTTATTCAATGTAAATAAACTATATGCAACCTAAACTATATGCAACTAAATGCAAAATGGTTTTACGTACTTGGTTAAAAATAAATCAATCTCCAAGACATATATGCACAAGTAGGGCCAAGATCATATAACGATTCATGAGTCCTACCAATTCAAGTGTGGAAATGAAGTTCAAATAGACTTGCGAGAAGAACGCTCATGAAAGCCGGGAATCAAGGAATTGAGCATCGAACCCTCACCGGGGGTGTTTGCACTCTAGTCGCTCGGTGTTTGGGGTTGATTCTCTCAATTCTCCCCTAATCATGCTTTCCAAGATTTGTTTTTCATCTAACAATCAACAATCATTCAATGCACGCATACAATTATCATGAGGTCTTTTCTTTAGGTTGTAATGGGGCTAGGGTCAAGGTAGGGTCATATATGGCTAGTGGACTAGGGTTTGAATCTTTGATTAATCTAGACTTTCCCACATAACCTATATAATGACCTAATACAATTAAGTACTAATCTAACTACCCATTCCTCACTTTTTCACATACTCATGCATTTCCTTTTTAATTCACATTCCATATACAAGATAAACCGTCAAAATGGGGTTTGTCAGTATTCCATTCCAATCCGGAACTCCCCGTCCTCACCATCGGCAACGCCTATGTCAACAAAATTAAAAAATAGTAAAAAAAATTCAAGTTAAAATATAAATTACATATCTTTACTAACATTTTAAGAATATTCAAGTTAAAATATAAATTACATATCTTTACTGGTTCGTTTTCTTATTCGGTTTAATTAACGGACCGGACCGGTTTAATATTTGCTTCACCAATTTTCCGGTCAAACCGACCGGTTCAGTCCGGTCCGGTCCGGTTCAGACAACACTATTTTTTACTCAATCGAACGTATAAACTAACAAAAAATTATTATTTAGTGACCACGTACCTATGTTTGTATATTCCGGAAACTCGTGTGCATGCATGGCCTCGAGATCCAACTCACGCATAAAAGGTGGAACGTCCATCGGTTGACTGCTCGACGGACCCACCACTACATTCTCTGCTGCTGCCTCAACTCCCACATTACCATCCTCATCTTCGTCGCCGGCCTCATAAGTGGCTTCGAAATCATCTTCGCTGTCACTATTCATTCCTTGGTACACTGCATCTCTATCATCATGTATATCTACATCATTCTGAACCGCCACTACCTCTACAGTTTCAAAATCAACGTACACCTCAACCTGTGGGTGTCGCATCTGAGTCTGCTGGTGAATTTGAAACATCTTCTGCATACTCCCTTCATCAGTGATCGGCATGGCATCAAACTGTATTAGACCACCAAAAACCACAACCGGATTTCGGTACAGAATTCTGCTCACTCTCATTAACGTACCATTCTCCATGCTTTGACAGAGGCCGTTCTGCAGCTCCATTAATGTCATCGTGCAGGGAACCACAAACGAAAACGGATTTTGGCACACAAACCTCACTCCCTCATGAGTATTACGTATTATCTCCCCGTTGCGATACACCACCAAATTTGCAGTTCCCTCCATTACACCACCTCAAAGAATCCTCACAACACACTCAAATCTCACTCACTATGGAAAACACTCTCGAGCTCTTCTTTATATAGAGCAGTGCTGCCTGTCTCAACCAATCACGCTTTGACACGTGTCAGAACGCCCCTGCGTGCTGACTCATCACGCCCCCCACGTGCTGCACTTCCTGGCCAATCACGCTTTGACACGTCATCACGCCCCCCACGTGCTGATTCACCACGCCCCTTGCGTGCTGCCACGTGCTGCAACTACATTCAGCCACGTCAGCACGCCCCCTGCGTGCTGCTTAAGTGGCTCAACCAGAGCGTGCCACGTAGCCTCCACGCCCCCTGCGTGTTGAAGGCACCACGCCCCCTGCGTGTTACCCCTTCATCTGACACGTCCATCTATTTGTAATATACACTATAAGTCCATTTTCTCCCAATACACCAAAATATTTCCCATATTTTAATTAATGAGCCGCAACATTTTCCCTATTTAATCTTTAGTATTACATGCATTATAACATAATAATATTGTCAAAAGTAACATGTTTATCCATAATGCAACAAACTTGTTCAATAAACCTTCTTATGTGATAACTAACTAGTTTGTTTCGATCATTCTATTTAAAATTGATTGACTAAATTAATGAAATAAGAAATCATTTTTCTTTTGATATTTGTTAATTTGCCTAATTGAGGTTTTTTTTTCCTTATTATTAATCATTTTTTTTCTAGGTGTTTTAATTTACCATTATGAACGTTTCACAATATATTTAAGATTTAATTACTCTGTCAATTCGTATAATTTCATTGAATTTTAATTTAGCTCCTATACTTTTTTTTCTTTTCGATTAAATTCTTATAAAATATTAAATTTTGTAATTAAATTTCTACAGCAACAAAAATATTAATGTTAATGGAATGTTCCGTTAAAAAAGTAAATATACCACACATAAAACAAGAAAACCTAAAGACAACACCTTATATTCCTTAAATTACAACAGAACCCTCAATATTCTCTCACTCACAAAGAGGGGATGAGAAGAGAAGAAAGAAGAGAGGAACAAGAAAGAGGAGGAAGAAAAGGTGGTGCCGATAGAGGAGGGAAGTAAGAAGAGAGGAAGGGGACGCTACTGCCATAGTCACTAATTGTTTTCTGTCATCGTCACTGCCACAGAGAGAGAAGGAGACTGAGAATGATGGGAGAGAGATATATATATATATATATATATATATATATATATATATATATATAGAGAGAGAGAGAGAGAGAGAGAGAGAGGTGGAGGCAGCAAAAGAGGGAGGCGGCTGAAAGTGACATCGCTGCTGCCACCGTCATTGGAAGAGGTCACCGACAAGTTGCTCTTTTTCTGTCTATTGTTGGTGTTTGTTGTTTGTTGTCTAATATTCGGCCTCCATTATGCTTCGTTTTACTTCTGCTTCATTCTGTTTATGCTTTTTTTTTCTTCTTCTTCTTCTTCTTCTTCTTCTTCTTCTTCTTCATTCTGCTTCTGTTTTATTTTACTTTTGCTTCATTATGTTTCTGCTTTTGAATTGGTTTTACTTTCATTCACTGATTATGTTAAAAAAAAAATTTGTTTGTGCTAAAAAAAATTCTAATTATACATTCTACTTATAATTAACTGATTATGTTATGGCAAAAATTATGCTTTTGAACATGCTAACTTTAGATTTGTGTTAATTATGACCAAAATTATACTATAGTTAAAAGAAAGCTTGATGATAGAGGAAGGGTGGTGACGGAGGAGGAGGGTTAGGAGATCGTAGACGAGGAGGGTGGAGGGCCTTGAGGGTGGAAGAAAGAAGGAAATGGGTGAGATTCGAGGCGAGGTGTTCGACAGAATGCTACTAAGAGAATTGGATTGAATGGAGGAGAATGACTTGGGAGATTGGTGTTTGGGATTTGGGATTTGGAGAGAGCAGAGAAATGGAGAGCACATATGGTTCTTATGTGTTTGAGGTTGGAATGTTTTACTTTGAAGAGAGTACTATGACGTCTTTGTCTTATCAGAGGTAGAAGGTATGGATAAATCAGTAAATTTATATTTCATAAACATTTTTTTAACGTGTACTATTAGAAAAAATCTAGAATATCAGCTAACTCTACAAACCGTGATATGGATCGCAACAAAAAGGTCCAATAACTCAAAAAATAAAACATCCAATAATATTATCCAAATCTAACCTAATTTGATTTCTTAAACTTAGGATGTTGCTTTTGTTCATGCAGGTTAGCTCTTCACATTGTACAAAAGAGTTACAACGGAGGGTACAGCGACAGCGTGTCGAACGATTAAAGACAAGGTATCAGCGACACGATGAAAGGAAATGAAATGGGACCTCACGTTGACGAAGCAATTACGTTTCGTGAATCCTAATTTGGTGGTGTTAATTATAATTATTTAATTTTTTTTAATTTCAAAATTTTATTTTTTAATATTTTAAAAAATTGTTCAAGGTAGTTAGTATAATAGTTGATTATTTAGTGGAATAAGAGCTTAATTATAAAATTTAATATAGTATAAAAATCTAATTTAAAAAAATTAAAAATTTAATAAAATTATAAAAATCGAAGAATAATTAAACCTATATTTAACTAAAACTGAGTTGATAAAGTAGTATCTAAGTTTGTCCCTTCTTAAGTATCTTAAATAGAAGATACAAATAAAATTAAAAAGTCATATCAAAAGGAACCAACAATTATGGTTCTCTAAGTTAAATTAATTGAATTCCTTAAGAGAATGATGACGATGTAGCCAATAAAATATAGCTTTGTAAAATTTATACCTGATTTTGAGTTGCTATACAGTTGCATGAAAATAGATTCATTATTGGTCAAGTCAAATTCATACCAGGACACATCATTGGCAGTATTGTTGATATTCTTTGAGGGTTATTTCAATGTTTATCACGATTGTGGCCTTGAATGAAAAAGAGATAATATAGGGCATGTAATGGGGATTTCAATCAAATTGAAAACATATAGGCTAAAGCAACATTTGTCTTTTCTTTCCCATCAAACACCAACCAATTGTAGCCATTTCTAGACTCAGAATTCTTGTCTTTTGGCATAATGTGGGACTTAAACAATTGCGCTGGCTGCTTCACATTGGTTCAATTACACCAATAATAATGGTACTAGTAGCCTAGTAGCGCAAACTCTTCAATTTATATCCAACAAAAACTAAAAAAAAAAATAATGACTGAAAATTTTAATTTATTTTAAATGTTTTAATTATTTTTAATAATTAAATGAGTAAAAATTTAAATGTATATTATTTTTAAAAGATCAAAAAATCAAAATTTTAAGTTTTTATTTAGAAAATAAAAATAAATTAGGACTCTCAATTTTTTTTAAATGCCATTTAGCAAATTTAATTTTAAAAAGAGAATACTAAGAAGTTAATATTTTTAGTCTAAAAAAATTAAAGAAAGTGCTAATATTAATTTAAACATAAGATAAAAATAAGAAAAATGATGATTATGTAACATATTTATTTTTAAAAAGTAAGATTTACCAACATAATTGTTAATACTTCCAAAAAGATTGATTTAACTAAATATACTTAACATCATCCCATTGCACTTGCATAATAGGCACATTCACATCACGCCATTCTTTCCTCTAAACATGGATGCAAACGCAATTTTATATTCCGAGCCTAATCAATATTAATATATAAAATAACTAAACCGAGTTTTAATACAGCAGTATTCCTTAATTGATTAATCAACACTCAAGAGTCAACAATAGATTCTACCTCAATGGCTGTGTTCGCACGTATTCTAGTTTTGACGTCGGTGTTCTATTTATATTATATGGTGAATGTTATGGTACTTATTGCTGATTTTTTAAAGACGAGGAATATTGTGTGTAATACTAATACCTTATGTAATGATGATTTGATGTATTTTTTTTAATATATATATTAACAAATTTAAAGGTTAAATTTGAGAAATAGTAAAATTATTCGAGAAATTTGTTATGTCATGATGAAACACATTAAATTTCAATTACACGAAAAACACTATTATTTGTCGAGAATATGTCTAAAATAAGTACAGCAATTTTGTGTTTATTAGATGTACTGCATTTTTATAAATGATTAGATTTTATTAAATATAAATAAAAATTAACATAAAAAAGAGTATTAATATGCCATAAAAAATATAGAATACATTAGTACTAGACGTTATTAGTACATAAATAAATAATTAAGTATCTTTTAATATACAATATTTTAAATGAAAAATATAATTTTTTATTTTTAAATAATAAATATAAAATATATAAATATAAAAAACATTTTATTTATTAGGATCAATTATTATGCAATAAATTTTTTTAATATTCTAAATTGCATAATAAAAATATTTATAAACTGACGTTTTCAATTTTTCTCATGATTAATGATTCTTGGTGTTAAATTTTTATTGCATTTTTATAGCTAAAAATTTTTAATTAAGTTATTATAGTATAAAAATTCGGTAATTAATCCTTAATTGCAACAACGGATATAAAAACATCACAATAAATTAAAAAATAGAAATCGAGAATTAATACTTTTCAATTAATAATTAATTAGTATTAGATTTTAATTTTTTTATTGATTCACTATTTTATTAGCTAATTATTAATTAAGAATAAAATTAATTTTTCAACAAAATAGAATAAAATACTCCGCTACTATCTAATATATGGCTAATATTATTCATATGTCTTTTAATCTATTATTTTAGTGTTTTATTATCTTTTCCTACAATATATATTAGAGGACTCAGTAGTATTTGTCTTTTATTTTTTTAATATATAACTTAAGAAATAATATTTGTGTATATTTTTATGTGACAAATTTTTTTTTATATGGGAGACTTTTTTGTAAAATACAAAATATTAAATTTTTTAAAATTTTATCAAAATATAAGGGACAAATTATAAAACAAGAATTACTGGGTAAGATTTTTGTTTTTTTTTAAAATTAAATTAAAATAAAAATTGTTGCTTAAGATTTTTATTTTTTAAATTAAAATAAAAATTTGTTGGCTATCCGTTTGAAAAAGTAAAATATAAATCGTGGTGAGATTTTTGTTATTTTAAATTAAAAATAATAATTTGTATTTTAATTTGTATTAAAATAAAAATTTGTTGGATATTATTTTAATAATAATTTGTATTATATAAAAATATTTTTAAAAAGTAATCAATTAATAAAATTTTAATATAATAATTTAATCATTTATCATAATATTAAAATAAAATTTAATTATTTTATATTTTATGTTATAATTTAAAATGTTATTTTAATATAATTTTTTAATATTATAAAGATTTTATTGTATAATAATTGATTCCAATAAATAAAATATTTTTTGTATTTATATATTTTATGTTTATTATTTAAAATTAAAAAATTATGTTTCTCATTTAAAGTATTATATATTAAAAGATACTTAATTATTTATTTATTTGTATACTAATAATATCTAATATATTTTATATTTATTGAAATCTATCAATATTTTTTTTTATAGTAACTTTTGAGCTTATATTTAATAAAATCTAATAATTTATAAAAATACAACACATTTAATAAACACAAAAATTATTATGTTTATTTTAGACATACCCATTTATCAATATTAAAATTAAAAAGTGGTAGCAACCTAGCAAATTAGCAATTATCATAAACGGAGCACACAAGCAAAGTAAATGATGTACTGGCAAAAATAGAGTGAAGAAAGGAGCCAACATAATAATTAATTTAATCTAATGGTCCCCAGTGATGGGGCACCCCTCTCATGTGTGGCATGAAGCAAGACCAATCAAAATGCAATGGCTCCACAATTATAGGTAAGATATTTTTTTAAGAAGAATATTAGGGCACAACAACTTTTATAATTTATAGTTATTAAATAATTATTAATAATAATTTTAATGATATAATAAGATTGGTGTAAAATTTCAGAAATTATTTTTAATATGAAAATAGAAATAGTGTTTTAGTTGAATATTGATATTTGAAGTGTATTATAATATTATAAAATTCATTCAACACGCCCTTCACGTGTTGCACCACACCCCCACGTGTTAGCCAATACGATAATACACCCCCACGTGTTGCACTACATTTTTTATGTGTTGATTTTTTACCTACAAAATCTATTCATCTATAATTATACCAAATAATCTCATTTCCTAAAAAAATACCAATATTTTTTTCATATAAAAAAAAATCAGCCGTAAAATTTTATCAAATGATTTATTTTTTTATTATTTACATATTAAACAAAATTTAATAAAGTTACTATCCTAGATTTTTTTTTTTTGGTCCTCGACTCGGCGTATTGCAACCGCATAGCAAAATTCATCGGTGCATCTCATGCCCTTACCCAATTACTGATTCACCCATGTCCCTTTTTTCTTTTTTATTTCTACTTCGTTTCATTAATTCATCATCCCCAACGTTTTGTCAAGAAAATTATTTTGGACTACATGATAAAGTGATCAACTATCAAAATCATATTTGAATTATTAAATTGCTGACAGAAATACTTTTTAAATTTGTTAACAATAAAAATAAGAATTTATTGGATAAAAAGTAAAATTGTTTAGAGAGTTAAGATTCTTATTAAATTTATAAAACAAATACATTGCACACATTTTTTTATATATTTTTTATTATAAAATGAGTAATCTTTATTTTTCATTGGAAAGTACAATGCACTATTGCATTACTCATAAAATATTTTAAATACAATAAAATAATAAAAAATATATTACTTTTATAAGCGATGAATAATTTTTATATTTGACAATATCAAAATTTATAAAAATATTTAGATAATTATTTAAAAAAATTATGCAAGAAAACCAAAATTATATTTTATATTTTCTTTTTATTTTTTAAAAATATTATTGGTGATTTACAAAAAAAAATTGTCTGTTTGGTGTAAAAAATCAAATTTTAAAGACTAAAACACTTTATTTTCTAATCTTACTTGAAAATAATTATATTAAAATATGATATTCAAAGTTTTTTTAAAAAATATATTTAATAATTAAATATTTTTATCGTATTTTAGTTAATCATCTAATAATTTAACGATATTTTTTGCGCTTTTACTTTAAGCATGTAGAAAATTATAAAGATTTAAATACTATTTTGGTTTCTAAGGTTCGGGTTAAATCTTAATTTGATCTTTAACGTTTTAAATTTTATTTTAGTCCCAATAAATTTTAAACGGGTTTAATATTGTTTACTATTAAAATTGACACAAAAAAATATATTAAAGATACAATAACATTCAATTTTAGTATGTAAGTAAAATCGACCGTCCAAGAATCAAATGATTTTCTTTATAGCAGGTTTGAAAACTTTTAATAGTGTAAAATTGAATTGAATTCTAATGTTTGAAATGAATTAGTAAATCTGTAGAATTGAATTAAATTTCATTATTTGAAATGTTTATCAGATGAATTAAAGTTTTATAGCGGACAACTTTATTCTTTATGAATATAACACCATATTTAAATAATAAATATATTTATTTATTAAATTATATAAAATAATTTAAAAATTCATCTAAAATTTGTTCATCTCTTTTAAAAAAATAAAAATTAGATTAATAAAAAAATAAATTTAAAAAATATTATTATTAATTCAAAAAATTAAATAATTTTTTATGATTGATTTTAATGACAAGCCAACAATAAAAAACAAATATATTATATTAAGTGAGTTAAAAGAAAGAGAAAAAAAATAGAACAAAGCTAACGAAAAAAAGAGTGTATTGAAAAGTAGGAGGTATTGAGAAAAAATAATTGAGAGAAATTAAGAAAAATTAATTAGATTATAAAGATATTTATTTTAACATTTTAAGTTTTAAGTGAAATTCTAATGGAATAAAATTTTAAATTAGATCTATTTGGATTGAAATTTATTTAAAAAAAATAATAGAATTAAATTGAATTCTATCTAAACTGATTTAATTAAATTTTTTTAAACACGAAAATTTAATTTTTTTGTCTAACATGTAAAAATAAAAAGATATAATTTAACTAAAAATATTATTAATGCTTACGTCACTCACTTTATTAATTACTCATATCAAATTTAAAAGTGAATCAACATTAAATTTATTTAAAATTTTTTAAAATTAAAATAAAATAATTTAAATATTAAAAATTAAATTAAAACTTAATATATAAATATTAAAGACTAAAATAATAATTTACCTAAACTATAAATTATAAAGCTGTATATGTACTTGGATGTCACTCTTATCAAGGCCAACTTCCATACGTGCATAGGGATTAATAAGTTCAATATATAATTAGTGTATAATATATATTTCGGGTTCAATTAGTTATATTTTATATCACTCAAATTAAGACCCTGATCGACAATGTTGGAAGTTGGAACTTTGAATCAAATTGTAAATCCATTAAATAAAAATCATGTAAAGCTCGCTCCTATGGGAAATCAGTAGAAGTACAACTCAATACTCTCAAGTGTTGTTAATTCCCTCTCAGTCCTTGTCGGTTCTTTACTTCTTTTTGCCATGCCCATATGGAATTAGGGATCAGGGATTTATAACGTGAGCGATCTTATACGTACCCAAGATATTTTAGTAATTTAATCATAAATATCGATGATCTATAAGAATTAATAAATTCAAAAAGACATAAATATACGGCTGGAAGAGGTTCGTTATAGCAATATGCATCTCAACTGCTGGCTTGCCCATGTGCTTCTCTTGTCGGTTGTCTGGGGATGAAAACTTTTACAGCCACCGTCACAGATTTATAATCCCAAATTCACAACAAACCATTATAATATATTTTTTAAGGGAAAAAACAAAGAAGAAAAGAAAAATAAAGGTAAAATCTTTCCTCAATTCTCTGATAATTTGTTTACATAATTATTGTTAAAAATAATTAAGTAAATAAGAAAATAATAATAATAATAGCGTAGTTTACATACAGTTTAATTTAAAACCAATACCCTTTAGTACTTTGATCCTAAAGTTGAGTTCTGCTAACATAACCTCATGGCCTAGATCTAGATGTTAATTAACTTGAGCCACGTCGTAGTTATATAAAATATCATGGATTTGAGGGCATTAGGCATTAGGAACCATATAAAGTAGGTTATAAATGAAGGAAATAGCCTGATAATGATAGGTAACATGAAAGGCTTATAGAATTTGGGACGTGCCAACCGCAACGAACATTAATGAAAGACGATTACCAAGTAGATATTTACTATTTTGGCCTTCGCAATGTGCAAAGTTAGGTGGCTTTCTTTATTTGGTGAATGTTATGGTGCTTAAAAAATAGTATTTTATCACTAAAAAGGATTAAAAATTAATATTTAATTTAAAAGATATAAAAATAAATTATTTTTAAAAATTTAAAATTTATCACAAAAAATAAGTTAGACAAAAATGAGATAATAATTGATAGGCACTATAGAATTTTTTTTATATTTTTGGTTTAGGGGGTGTCTAATAATTTCAATTTTCATCACAATGAACATTTTAATTTGTTTATTAATTATTATAAATCATAAAATAATAATAAGCAGGTTGCTGGTAAGGTATGCCTGTAAAGTGGGAAGTCAACATTCTTAGAAGTTGGTATGAATTTTAGAATTCCTTTAATATCCCCTTTATATAATGCAGTTTGATACTCCTTACCTGTAACAAAGTAGTGTAAAAGAAAAACCAATCGAGAAATATAGTGGGAATTGCTCCTTACAATAAAGTAGGTGATAGATGCCAATACCTTTTTTATGTAGGCCTAATACGCTAATCATTACCATGGGTAAAAGACACGAGGTTGTTGGTGTGATCTTGGTTAGTAGGGCTGATGAATATTGACTTGGGTGTCTGAACTATGAAATAAGTATATTTATAGTTATTATTGTATTTTAATTCTTAACATTAAGTCCATTTAAAAAATCACATTTTGTATGTGTGGAGGAAAATAATTCACAGTATTTATAAAAAATTAAGTGAGTCTAACAGGATAAGACAAAGATTTGAAGCTTAAAATTTAGAAAAAAAGATAAATTAATTTATGATTTTTTGGGTTTGAAGACATTTAAGTAGTCCTGAGAAATAAAAAATATATTTAAATTTTTGACCTCTTCAAAATTTGGACATATGGATCGCTAGATCTAATTTGTTCTATTTTTAAAACTCTTTCATGTGTGCATCCGTATTAACCAGGTCAATACAACGAAAGTCACGTTTAATTTTTCGTTGGATCTGACCGACCCAAGTGAACATAAAGGATCGCTATATCTAAATTTTAAAAAGGTCAAAACTTAAATATATTTTAAAATTCTTAAGAACCTAAATGTCTCTGAATTAAAATATCAATGACCTATTTGTCTTTTTCTCTAAAATTTAAGAACAACTTAAATTTATTGTAGTGTGAAGATAATTTAATAACAATTTTTAATTTTTGTTCTGATATTATATAAAAAATTAAATAGATCTAACTCATCCTAAAAGTTAATTTAAAAGATAAAAATTGTCTTATATTTATAAAAATTATTAAGTTTTTAATTTTAGACCATGTGAAATTTAAAAGTATTATTTAGTGGTTCCGAATCGTACTCATGTACCCAGAGAGGATACAACAATTCCCATATTAGTGAAGCCAATTGTGAGAACTGAGAAAAGGGAATGCGTCAGCATTAGTGGGAGTAGGAGGGGGGTTGGTGCAAAATAAAATTTCTATGTTGCCCTCACCAACTCCAATGCCACCAACAACTATGAGAAATTGAGAACCAATTAACTAAAGATAGAAGCAAGCTTGGAACCAAATCTTACAAGGACATGCATCCCATTGAAATGGATATATATCACATTCATAATTTCAGTCAAATATAGAACATATATTGTTGATTTTTTGGCTGTCTTATGTCATGAAGTTGATGCCTGCAATATAATTGTAATAAGCTAAGACTTTTTAATGTATGCACACTAGCTAGCTCCAAACTTCTAATGAAAATTAATCAAATCATGCCATGCTTTTTAGATAGCCAGAGCTAATGACAATGATTTAATTTGCAGGTCAAACTTTGTAAATTCTAAGTGTGAGAGTTTGCAGCATACCTTAGCTTTTCAACCGGAGAAATATAATGCTGTCTGTATGTCCACCTTTCAATTTTAAACATCAAATTAAATGTACTTTTTCTTCTTTATTCAAATAAGATTTGTAGAAGTCAATGAATTATAACTCAAATAGCATAGTGCCATAGTCTTTTCATACTCATTTAAAAAATCGCAGGTTCGAGTTTTCTTATCTTCAGTTAAAAAAAAAATTGAAATATATTGTATAACTTCTTCGGCTGATTTTTTAGTAACTGTGTAATACACTCGGATGGCAAAGTGATGTATTTTTTTCTATTGTAAATATTTTTTTTCAATTTTAATTATAAAATTTGACTTTCATATTGAAAAGGTTATAAAATTGATAAAAAAATTCAAAACTATAAATCTGAAAATCAAATTTATATTTGAATTGTTGATATTTGACATATCATAGTGAAATATATTAAGTCTCAATAACATTAAAAAATACAATTGTTAGTCTAATATTAAAATTGAAATGTGTTATTTTCTCATGTGTTCTATAAAGAACTTAGTTGAAAATTTGTAGAGAATTTCTTCACCCGATAAAATTTGTAGAGAAAAGTATATGTTATTGTTACCAACTAAAAAAGTTGGATAGAGATTCCATTTGATGTGTTTTTCTTCCAAAACAATAGTGGGAATCGTTTTTATAATAATTCCAATGCTTTAAATCAAAATATGAGTGTTCAGAGATATAAAGTTAAGAACTTCGTTAGGGAGTTAATGAGGTATTTATATAATGTATATAATGGACTATTTATTTAGTCTAATATAAATTAAAAATAAAAAATACTCATATTTATCTTAATTTCAAAAGGGCTGCTCAATTTTGTGTTAACTACCACAATATAATCCCTAATTCAAATTTTTTTCCATTTCTTTTTTTTTTGCATCAACGGTAACCCTACCTCTAAAATCCTGCATGGTCGCTGTTGAACATCCTACCGCTGCGGCGTCACGTGACCTGGAACTTCCATCAGCGTCGATCAGAATTGCAGTGTCTAACCTCCTTCGCACACGTCTTCCCTAGCTAGCAGCAACTGCGTCGGCCAGCCCCGGTCCTGCATCGCTCAACCATTGTGCACGCTTGTCTTCTGTCGCCAGCTTGTCTCAGCGTTAGTAACGTGCACGGTGTGCCCGCCTTTGTGACCGCTTGCAGTCTGGGTCCTGCCTCCTGCGTCAGCTGGTTGAGAGCGTGACCGTTGGACGGGTCATGGTCTCATTGGTGTTAAGGCCCTCTAACACCTACCGTCGTCGATGATATACAGTTAGTGGTTAATTTTTTATTTTCATGATTGTTGTTTCTGTTGCTGCTAATCGTAGATACAGTTTATCTTGTTGAAATGTTTGACTGTTCATAGTGAAGAACTCCATTGTTGCAATTTCAGTATATTAAAACGTGTAGAATAAGCTGTTGGTGTAGATGGTTGCAATTGATTTAATGTTAGCGCGAAAAGAGTCGCAAAAGTTCGGTTTAAATAGCATAGTAGTTTTTTCTCGCTGTGTGGACCTTTGCATATAATGTGACGTAAAATAGTTGACCAATGTCGTTCTTCAATTGACACTAATTAGATGGTTACTTTAGCATGTTCTCGGATAGTTGGTTTCCATTGTTGATCTTTAGCTTGCTTGCTAATTTTTTTTTGGACGCATTTCTTTTTTTCTGCTTAAGCAACTAAGCACATTATCTAAGTCTTATTAAAGATTCCCTGAGGTACAGTAACTGTATTTATACTCATCAAGTCACGCTACATATTGCATAAGTCAATCAATTATAAACAAGTTTTCTTTTTTCCTTTGACCATAATTCAATATAATCTTGTTGCCTTGATTTTATATGTATGATTTCTTTTGTCTTTGTTGATAATTCGATGTACACATGATCAGATAAAGTACGAATCAGATGGTTACTTTAACAAATATTTGGATGGTTGATTTACATCATGGTGACTTAAATTTTGATTTTAGTATATTGACACATTGTTTGAATTAGGTGATGTTTGATGGAGATTTTTTTTAAGTAAGTAAATGTATATATGATGCTCAAATCGGGTTCTGGTCTTAGATATTCAGTCCTGATTTTAACTGAAACATATAGTTACTTTAATATCTATTCAGATGGTTATTTTTCGTTGTAAACATTGCTTTTTTGGGGCTGCTATGTTGTTGCGTTGTGTGAATCTAAATGACCTTGTTGATTGTTGTATTTATAATCGGTTGAGTCGGTCTCTGAGACCCCTTAAATTCTTGCTGAAGGAATCCTTTCTCTTCATGGGTCTTATTGTGGGATGAAAAAAATTTTTTTTTTTCATTACAAACAAGAATGTTGAACTATTGTTGAGTTGTATTTTTTGTTATAGTTGTCGGGCGTTGTATTTGACTACATTTTGTTGGTATCTAGTAGTGCTCTACGAAGATCTTAATATTGATGGTCTCAACATGTTGTGGTTGTGGTCCTCCCTTTAGTCTATTAATTGTTTTCTTAAGCCCTTTGCTGTGACTGTTGTGTTAATCGGTGTTGTTCTCGTTTTAAGTATTGATTTAGTTTAGTTTTTTATGATTTGAAACATATTCAAACTTGCATTATTGAACTAGTGATCAGTGTTTGGTGTATGTGCGTGAGGTGTTTATTGATTGTTTTTTTTTCTTGGAAATTTGGATTGGGTCAAAAGTAGCAGTTGGAATGTTTTAATTGTTTATTTGTCATGTTAGTATAATTTTTTTACTTGGTTATAAATGGAACATAATCTTGCATTGGATTGCTGAGGACCAATTGCGTAATTAGCTATTAACGGCGCTCCAACCGTCCAGAATTCTTCAGTCGATATGAAAAATCAGATGGGTAAAAAGATATCACACTGTTTACGGCATGAAACAAACATCTTTGTTATCTGTTCTAATGTGTATTTTTTAATTTTTGTTGGACAGAAACTACTCGAGATACGATACTCACCTTATTACATCAGCAACATGTTTTTTCATTCGGAACAACATAGTGAGAACGCAAAGTTGGCTGAGATTGAAGCTATTGGATTTGATTTCTTGAGGCCGGTACCATACTAGCATGGCATGTGAAGCAGAGCATCGTGTTTCAACTTTTAAGGGCCTATGATGTAGATTCAAACACTCTAAGGGTGGATGCATGGAACATCCATGTTACTGTCGAGTTGATTGGCAAGGTGTTAGGCATACCTTCTAGAGGTCAATAGTAGTCATGTATGATATGAGAGTTATTTTGCATGTTTTTTCGGTTTGTGTATGCAAAAATTTATTGATTATTTTACAATGTTTCGTTAATGTAGGGGATGGCATCCCGGAATTGAACAAGAAAAATGCTTTCCATGTTGCACTTAAGAGGCAATTCCAAAAGAAAACAACAACACAACTGCGGAACTTCGTCTATGGTTGTCCAATGGATACCAAAGAACAACAGATGACTTTTAGACGACACTTCATCCTAGTGATGTTAAAGATTTTTTTCCCAACAAGCCAACATACTATCTTCACATGGCACATTCCCCCGATTTTGGATGTCTCAAACCCTACATGCCCATATAAGATATTGAAGTGGTTGCAAGATGCAATCACAAATTAAAATTCCAAACCAAGAACCATAAAACATGCGGCAGATGCGTGTTCGTCTAGCTGGTATCGCAAATAGTTCCCATAATTTTGTCCTACATGTACGACTTATGTTATGACTCCTAACATGTGAATTTCTCGTATCCAGGTTCTGTACTTTCAGCGGTTAAAGCATGGTCCAATAGATGCATGTCAAGCACGTGAGTCATGGGTTGTTGAATGGACCGCTGATAAACTTGATAAGAAGGCCATCCATGTTATCTCCCAGGTACAATCCGTAATGCTTTCATGTTTAGACTTAAGTTGAATACAAATGATATTAATGGTTTAAGTTGATTTTTGCTATCTTTGACCCATATTGAACACACAGGGATGCATTTTGGACAAGTAAAGGAAACTTAAAAAACATAAGGAAGCAGCAACTAGCAAATAAGATAACGACCAAGCAAGGCATAAACGTGCGCAATCAGTTTTCGCAGAACAAAATGGAAAGCGGGCGCGGAGAATCGTGACACCGCCCAAGGTATGGACCTACTTGCATTAGTGAAAGATAAGGTATAATTACTTTACTTATGGTTAATAATTTGTTATTTCATTCTTCCTTGTGGGGTTGGCAACATGGTGTGGCATTAATGTGGTTGTTATTTCTTGGATCATTCCAGTATTTTGGCAAGACCAGCGATGGAAATTAATGGCCCCGCAAGGACTCAGAACAAGCTCCATCTACTCGGAGCAGGACTGAACTTCCACAAAGAGACATAAATGCGCAAAAGGTGATCTCCGTTCATTAAAACTACTCGTAATATTATGCTGGATTTTCATTTTAGTATGTATACGACTGATTTGTGTACTTATTATGCAAACAGCTATATTGGGACTATAGCCGCGACTTTTGTAGTTATACATTTTATTCCTCTCAAGCAAGATAAACTGTTTTATAGCTTTTTTTCCTACTTGAGTTGGTGAAAGATATTTTATGATTGCTTTGATAAGGATTGATACTTTGTTATTTCAATCTTCCTCGTGGGGTTGGCAACGTGGTGTGATGTTCATGTAACTGTTATTTCTTGGATTATTCCAACACCTTGGCAAGACCATGGAAGGAAATGAACGGTCCCGCAAGAACGCAAAACAAGTGCCGTCTACCTGGAGCAGGACTGAACTTCTGCAAGGAGATATAGATGAGCAAAAGATGATTTTCATTCATTAAAAATACTCGTAGTATTAAGCTGGATGTTCGTTTTAGTATGTATGCGACTGGTTTGAGAACTTTTTATGCAAATAACCATTTTAGGACTATAGCCGCGACTGCCCGTAGTCATACATCTTATTCCTCTCCAGCATGATAAACTGTTTTATAATTTTTTTCCTAGTGTGCTGGTTTGATTATTTTCATTGTCGTGTACAATGTGTACACAACAGAAATGCAGGCCTGGTACGAGGAGAAAGTTATCCATTCACAAAAGTCGATCCTGCCGAGGCAAAAAGACAGCACGTCTTGCAGAAACTGCTTCGCAAAGCAAGGGTACCCCTGATCGTCCCCGACTCAGATGATGAAGAGAACGAGCCACTTGCCAAATGGAGGAACCGACTATTCCAACAAAAGGGTTCGCCAAATGATGACTGCGCAGCAGAGACCAAGGACAATGTCGAACATGAAAGGGCTCACGAAGATCACCCTGGCCACAAAAAATAAGCTCCATGTACCCCATCCTCGACACTTGTCCAGCTTACCGAGTACAACTTTGACAGGCAAGTTATGTATTGTTTACTTTATGGTCTCAGTCTCTTTTACCCATGGATTGATCATTTAGCGTACCAAGCATCGCCGATTGTTTTATCTAACGATAGTTTCCATTCGTTGCAGTCAATTTGACGTTTCCATAATGCAGTGTCCAAAATTGGAAGAAATGTTGGCAACTGTTGAACAAGGGTGAAACACAAGGCCCATAAGCATGGAGCCCCTTCAAACAGTGATGTCAAAGAAGCCATGTCACCATACTCTGAGTCTGGAAAAACCCAGCTTCTCACTAGGGTTAACTCAGCTTGAGAAGACACCAACCCCATCTCCGACTCCTTCGATTCATCCGAAGCTTAGGAATGTAAAAAAGAAGCATGTAGTAATAAAGAGGAGCTGAATTTAATCACATTTTCATCAATTTTAAAATTTTTATCTGAATGGTTTGGTTGGACCGATTTTTTATTAATTTTTATCATAATTGACAAGTTCTTATCGATTTTTAACTTTGAACGATCTTGAAATTGGATCAGATTGGTTAGAGACTTGGTTTATCGATTTTTCGATCAAACTGACTAATTCAATTCGGTCTTAATAACTATGCAATGAAGAACCGTTCTTTTATAATAAGTTTTGTGTTAGATTCAAGAATTTCGTCCAATCAAGTGATAATTCAAATTATTTTAACATTTTAATAACTAATCAAAACTCATATTTTGGGTCTAGATGCACGAACCAATATTTTACTCAATAAATGAATAAGAGAATAGAAAAAAGAACAGAGAAAAAAATGACATCAATGAGATGGTCGAAATAAAAAAAAAAGAGATAAATACCTGGTAATTAATTGAATAGGAAAGAAAAAGAATTAATTCCTTTATCTTTCCTCTTTCAATGAAAATGCCTAAACTCCCATGTTGGCAGAAAGATACAAGAGTACTTTGCGCCATTCATAGCCATCAGGGATACAACCCGCTTCCTCAAGATGGTCCATCTTACTTCTGCTTGATGGAAACTAGGTTCAAGTGATCCCTCTTTATCATCGCCATCCTTCAATGTTATGGATTTGCGACAGTAGTACCAATATCCGCTGTTTTTTCAATTGTTGACTTGGGATGAAATAAAATATGAAGAGGGAAAGAATTTGAGACCATTAGCTAAATAATATCGTTTTGTTTGTTCCGGAAGAACCTATACATTAATTGTTTTCAACAACTAATTTGGTTAACATTTATGATAATTGGGGATCGATTTATTATTTTAGTGTGTTTGAGAGTTTCTTATCAGTCTAAAAAATATTTACTCTTTAAAATATAAATGTATACAACTCTAAAATATATTTATTGATATAACATTTATATTTTGGTGGATATTACAATAAAAATTTTATAATTGTCTTTGTGTGAAAATATTTCTTTTTGATTTTTTGATGATAGATTGTATGGTTAAATTTTTGATATTTATAAAAGTGTTGTTTTTATTTAAAGTGTGGCTAAATAAATAAGTGATACTTTTAAATAAAGCATTTTTATGAAAAGATATTTTTGCTATCTTCATTTGAGTAGTTGTCTTATATTTAAAAAGAAAAAAACTATTTTTTCAACTATAGTGACCGGGTTGGTAAACAGCATCTACCGGCTGTATCAGGTACCGTTCAAAGCCATGTAGGATTAACGGACCCAAACTCCCAAAAGCAACACTGGAAAGGTTGTGTTTGAACTTTGAATACGTTTTTTTTTTAAATAAAAATAAAAAACAAGTTGTGACCGGTAAATTCAACGTCCTCATCAGTAGAGCCCTTGACTGTAGGCAGCATGCTAAAGTGAGCTCAGGCCAAGTAGGCAATTACCAACCACCACCCAACAAAAAAGCAATCGCCAAGCGAGCAAAGGGTAGAGAAGTACTTTCACATGACTGAGGAATCTCTTTTTAAAGCGCCACGAATCACACTTCTGTCCGACACTCACCACAACAGCACTAACCGCTTCTTCCCTCTCTTCCCTCTCATTCACACATCAGAGATTCAATCATGGATCCCGTGAACGTTTGGGGTAACACGCCCTTGGCCACCGTCGACCCTGAGATCTACGACCTCATTGAGAAGGAGAAGCACCGCCAGAGCCACGGCATCGAGCTCATCGCCTCCGAGAATTTCACCTCCTTCGCCGTCATCGAGGCCCTTGGCAGCGCCCTCACCAACAAATACTCCGAGGGCCTCCCCGGCAACCGCTACTACGGCGGCAATGAGTACATCGACGAGATCGAGAATCTCTGCCGCTCACGCGCCCTCCAGGCCTTCCACCTCGACCCTCAGTCTTGGGGCGTTAACGTCCAGCCTTACTCCGGCTCCCCCGCCAATTTCGCTGCCTACACTGCCGTCCTCCAGCCACATGACCGCATCATGGGGCTTGACCTCCCTTCCGGCGGTCACCTTACCCACGGTTACTACACCTCCGGTGGGAAGAAGATCTCTGCGACTTCCATTTACTTTGAGAGTTTGCCTTACAAGGTGAACAACACCACGGGATACATTGATTACGATAGGTTGGAGGAGAAGGCCTTGGATTTCAGGCCTAAGTTGATTATCTGCGGTGGTAGTGCGTACCCTAGGGATTGGGATTACAAGAGGTTCAGAGAGGTTGCTGATAAGGTCGGTTCGCTTTTGCTCTGTGACATGGCTCACTTCAGTGGCCTTGTGGCTGCTCAGGTATCATTCATTTCCATTTCTCTCATCTTTAACTTATTATTTCTTTTTTGTCGTGCTTAGGGTAGGTGGATCTGGCTTGTTTTGTGCGTTTGGATTTGAGATCTGGATTTGTTTATCGACATGCATGACCTGATGGAAATGAATCTTAACACTATTTGCTCATCCGTGATTTGCATGATAATGAAGTGTTGATTGAATGTCAAAATATGATTCATAATAGAAATATTATACTGTCGGTAGATGCATGCAATGTGATTGAATGAAAAATCGTAAAACTTTTGATTTTTGATACTATTAAGTGCATAAAAATGGAACTCATTATTAATCTACATTTTTTGTGTGTGTGTAGGAAGTTAATAACCCATTCGAGTACTGTGATATTGTGACAACAACCACCCACAAGAGCTTGAGGGGGCCTCGGGCGGGTATGATCTTCTTCAGGAAGGGACCTAAGCCACCCAAGAAGGGGCAGCCTGAGAATGCGGTTTATGATTTCGAGGACAAGATCAACTTCTCTGTCTTCCCTTCCCTTCAGGGTGGTCCTCACAACCACCAGATCGGTGCCCTTGCTGTCGCATTGAAACAGGCTATGTCACCTGGGTTCAAGGCCTATGCTAAGCAAGTTAAGGCCAATGCGGCCGCCCTTGGGAAGTTCTTGATGGGCAAGGGATACAGTCTTGTCACCAGCGGAACTGAGAACCATCTTGTCTTGTGGGATCTCCGCCCTCTTGGATTGACTGGTAAAGGATGTCTCACTCCTGAATTTTAAAATGCACAGTTCCTAGCTCACTTTGTTTATAATTCTTCATCAATTTGTTTAACACTTAAAATTAATTTCATTGCTGTTTGATGTTGTCACAGGCAACAAGGTGGAGAAACTATGTGATCTCTGCAACATAACTGTGAACAAGAATGCTGTGTTTGGTGATAGCAGTGCCTTGGCTCCTGGAGGAGTGCGTATTGGTAAGAAGCTTCTGAATATTTACTGTGGGAATGGAATTTCTAAAATGCATTGATTATGTTTAGAGGCATTATAGGAAGTTATTTGGAAGGAGTAAGGTGTTAAATTGAGGTTGTGTTTTGTGTCTGATATTGCTGTTGTTTTGTTATCTTGGTTCTGCATTTTGCATGAGTACTTGACAGGAGTTACATTTTTTTATAACAGGTGCCCCTGCCATGACTTCTAGAGGTTTGGTTGAGAAGGACTTTGAGCAGATTGGAGAGTTCCTTCACCGGGCTGTGACGATCACTTTGGAGGTTCAGAAGGAGTATGGCAAACTCTTGAAAGATTTCAACAAGGGTTTGGAGAACAACAAGGCTATTGAACAGCTCAAAGCAGATGTTGAGAAGTTCGCTGCCTCATTTGACATGCCTGGCTTCCTTATGTCTGAGATGAAATATAAGGATTAGGTTGAGTCACCACTCTCTACACGCCAATGTCTCACTAAAATGTTCGAGGGATGACGGTGAAATGGATAAAAAAGGAAACAAGTTTCTTCGTTTGGAGGGGGGTTTTCACATAGATTGTTTATCGGGATGGTATTTCAATTCAAAAGTTCTGTTTTGTCATCTTTTTTGTGTGTTATAGCCAGGTATCATATTTTTCTTAATAACAATCGAGATGTAATACATGTAATATTTTCTTTTCCCTGAGAAGCTAGTAGTATGTTCCATGATTTCGTTCACACATTGTTGCACTGCATACAAGAAACTTATTACTATAAATTGTTAATAAAAATCCAATCAACAATCACATGTTTTTGCATCGGCTAATTAATTATGTATAACAAACAATATGTCACTCTGCCTCGTGAAGGATGAAGTATGCTTGATGGGGAAAAGAGAATTCTGTGATCTGCGAGCCAGGAGCTACTACCGACATGATTGATACTAAAATTTACCAATAAACGAAGTTTCCATTCAAATATCCAAGATTCTTCATTGAAGTTGGAAAGTGAATGACCCGCCGTAGTGCGGACATTGAGAATTCAAGAATGGAATAGTACATCATTTGTGTTTTGAGATCCCTATAATTAAGTAATCCGTAAAGTGCAGAACAGCACTCCCAACTACAACCAGTTGCGCTCTGTACAGATCCAAAGCTCTTGTGCCTCCACGTCTAATAATTCTTTTTGGTCTTTAGCAAAACGTAAAGTTAACTCAACTTTTTTCCTTTAAAACAGAGTAAAAAACTGAATTTTTTAAATACAAAGTTAAGTACATTGTAGGCACAATTTTATTCTCATTTGAAGAACAAACCATGACCCGAGTTTGTAAAAGGCTAAAAGCAAAGCCTTCTAGCTACTCCTGCCTAATTGACGCTCTGTTGTCTGGTTCTTTTTTTAAAAATAAAAATAAACAGGCCCTAGGCAGAGAAAAATTTTTCTAGCGAAATACCAAACCAAAAATTTGATTGATCTAGTGGCAAGACACACTTAAACTGTGTGAGTGGGTCAATACCCAAAAAAAAAAAAATAATACTGTGAGTGGGTGTAACAACTAACAATGGCCAAAATTAAAAAAAATGAAAATAAAATAAATTATTTGTAATATAATTTTGTTAGTATGTCATTTTAAATAGTATAAAAATAAATATTTTAATAAAATTATTAAAAATTAATTTCCTTACATTTTTAATAACTAAAAAACTTAAAAAATTTATATCATTATTTCTTAAACTATACGTTTAAAAAACAAGTTAATTAAATTCTTTTTAATAAATAAATACAAGTCACAACAATAATAATATTTAGGGTAAAGTATACTTTTTGTCCCTGAAGTTTGGCAAAAATTTCAAAAATACCCTTAAGTTTTATTTTGTTTCAATTTTGTCCCAGAAGTTTTCGATTTGCATCAAATATACCCCTGACGGCTAAATTTTCAAAAAAATTAAGACCAATCTGATAATAATGCATGAAAATGATGCTTGATTTGCTTGTGTTGAGGGTTGTTCTTATGAAATTGTTGTTGAATTGGTCTTAAATTTTTTGAAAAATTAGCCGCTAAGGGTATATTTGATGCAAATCGAAAACTTCTAGGACAAAATTGAAACAAAATAAAACTTAGGGATATTTTTGAAACTTTTGTCAAACTTCAGGGACAAAAAATATACTTTACCCTAATATTTAATATCAAACATATGGACACAAAAGTGAGGGATTCCTTGTGTCTCTGTGTGTGTTTCCCATAAAACTATCCGTTACATGCAACTCCGTCCACTTCCCCAACGGTCACATACTCAAAATTGCCTTCGATCTAAGCAAACTCTGAGAAATTAAATGACCGTTTAGATCCATGCATCTATATAATTAGCATCGCCATTCATCTTGAATCTCGAAACACAAGTTCTTACATAGAATTGGGGTTGTCCATAGAGAGCGAGTCAATGAGTCAAAAGCACTATCATATCCACAAGCTTTTCTTGTTCTGCAACTACATACTCCTTGGCGCAGCCTCCAGCTGCATCTTCCTCACCCTCTCTCTCCGCCTCTTCCCCTCCCTCTGCGGCTTCTTCTTGATCCTCCTCCACGCGTTCACCATTGCAGGCGCTGTGTCTGGCTGCGCCGCCGTTTCCGGAGATGCTAACCGCTGGTACTCTGCTCACATGGTGGCCACCGTGCTAACCGCCATATTCCAGGGATCTATTTCGGTGCTGATATTCACGAGAACTGGGGACTTTCTTGTGCAGTTGAATTCATACGTGAGGGAAGATGATGCCTCGGTGATCCTCAAACTTGGTGGGGGTCTTGCTGCTTTGATATTCTGCTTGGAATGGGTGGTCCTCACTCTTGCGTTTTTCTTGAAGTACTACTCTTATGTCGAAGGAAGTGATGGTGTTGCTGCCAGGAGAACTGCCAAGGTTCAGGGCCAAGACGATTTGAAGGATTGGCCATGGCCTTTCCAAGTTTGAATCTTGTTTTCTTATTATTATTCTTTTGTTTCTTGGTTCTTTGAATGAAAGAAAGGGGCAGCCTTGTCCCAATTTGACAAATATTTATATATTTCTATAAGTATTCAGAATACAATGAAAAGAAAGGATCATTCTTGATTATGCTTACCGATTCCTCAAATTCAGAATAAGTATTCTTGCTCATTGTGTGTGAAGAAGATTTAATGGAACCAGCAGAGATTTAAGACAACACTTCACTTAATTAGCTACCCTTTGATTGTTGGAGAAAATTCCTTGTATATGGAATTACGTGCACATATTATGATAGAAATACTATATGCAAAGGTGATTTTTGTACAATTACTAATTTATACATCCGATATAAAAAATGAATAAATAAAAATTTGTTATCTGGATTTCATTTATCCTTGTCAGTATTTATTTTTTATTTAATTTTTAATAAATATTAAATTATTATATTTATAAAAATATTCTCATATATAATTATAAAAAATAAATATATTTTTAGAATTAATTTTGTTAAATAATTAAATAATTTTTTTATTTATATAATAAAAATATATTTTTTAATAATAATTTAAATTAAAATTAAATCATCAAATTATTTCAAAAAATAAAAAGACAAACAAAATAAATTATTACTTGCTTTTCTTCTTCTTTCATCGTTAAAAATGAGTTAAATTTTAAAGTCGACCAAAGAACTTACACTTTAGTTTCAAAGTATTCCTGAAATAAATGATTATTCAAATTTGTTCTCGAAGTTGTCCTCCGAAAGTCATAGTAGTCCTTCAAATAATTTCCGTGCATCCTTACCATTGAAGATAATTAAAACGACGTCATTTTGTATTATAAGAAAAAACACCTGAGTCTCCCCCTCCCCCTCCCTTTCTCCTTCTTCTCCTTCCGCTTCGCCTTCCTCTTTTTCTTCTTTCTCTTTTATTCTCTGTTCCTTGGCTTCTTGTCATCACCCTCTACTGCCAATGAGCCACCGCCAGAGGACACCCCCTCTCTGCCGGCAACGTTACAGATCACCAGCGCAACCCATCAGACCACCGAAGCCATCCTCTTTTCCTCACAAACTCATTGCCAGTTGCCAACACCCTAACTCTGCCGTCAAACCCAGACCGCCGCGACGTCTCTCTCTATCGTTTCTTCTCAAGCCGTCAGCCGTTAGCAACCCTAGAGACCAGCCCACGACCCCTTCTTCCCTCCTCTTCCTATTCTTCTTCTCCTTGTTTTTCTTCCCCCCTTTGCGCAAGACCAGCCACCGCTGTCACCACCTTGCGCCGATGGCCTACTCCTTCCCTTCGGTCTCATCATCATTCACAGAACACGACCCCCAACCTCTCCTTCCAGCTCGCCAATCTCTTACTGACGTAGAGAAATAGCAAAATAGAGAATAGCCCTTATTTTTCCTCCTTCCAGCAAGAGCATAGTACAAGTACAAGAGGCTTATTATTTTTTTTTGCGTGTTTGATGAAGAAAGTGAGAAACCCAAAAAATGGTTGTAAGAGGTGAAAGATGCATACTTTGATGAAAAAGGAGGAAAAGTTGAGACGGCATTGGTGGATGGCCGGAGATGAGAGGAAAAGGGATAGTGAGCCTTGGAGAAGACAAAGGGGAGGGGGAGGCTCTGTTTTTTTTATATATATATATAATACAAAGCAATTTTGTTTTAATCCTCTTCAATGACAAGGATGGACGGAAATTATTTTAAGGACTACTATGAGTCCTGGAGAGCAATTTCAAAGATAAATTTGAGTAATTATTAATTTTAGGAATCACTTTGAGACTCAAGTGTAAGTTTAGGGACTATTTTAAAATTTAACTCCATTAAAAATGTCCAAAAATGATGAACAAACTCTAATTCTAACAAAAGTCTCAAACTTAGTCTTTGTCTTCCTTTCGGTGCTTGCCATAAATATTTTTATTTTTTTTTATCTTTTAAAATAATTTGATGATTTAGTTTTAATTTAAATTATTATTAAAGAAGGATATTCTTATTACATAAATAAAAAGAATTGTTTAGTCATTTAACAAACTTAATTATAAAGATATATCTTTTTATAATTATATATGAAAATATTTTTGTAAATATAATTATTTAATATTTTTGCAAATTGAATAAAAATAAAAATAAATAAAATCTACATAACAAAATTTTATTTCCATCTTTTATATATCAATCCATATAAATTAGTAATGGTACCGAAACTATCCCCACATGGAAATATGTTGCATGTGTTACCATCAAGGATTATAAAATTAGCCTAGTTCAACTAAAGTTTTGGTAATTACCATTTATAATTTTTTTTCTTTCAAAATTCTGCTGAATATTTTTTATAATTTTGCTAGATAAATAATAATTTTTTAAATAATGTGAATAATTAATTTTAAAATTAACTCAATAAAATAAAAAATACTTTATTTTAAATTATCTCTTAAATTTTAATATTAAGATAATTATTTGTACATCTAATAGATTGAACATTCAGCCATTATTAATTATGCATAAATAAATTAAATAAAAAAATAATCATTCAATTAAGAATAATCAACATAATCATATATAAATCAATTAAATTAAATATCCAATATATTTATTGTTCATATTATTTAATATTTTAATTGTTTACTTATATTTTTTTTTTTTTAGTTTTTTTTGCTTCGGGAACTTCTTTCTTATTTTATTCATTGGGACAGTACAGAAAAGGGTTTACGTTGCCAAGAAGAGTCATGGTCTCATGGACCTCCCACGATTTTTAAAAGAAATTATTTGTTTACGTCTGTTGCATTGAAAGTTGACCTATAATTGACTGCTTATATGAGATATAAATGACTGAGAATTGACTATAGAAATTATATACCATAATATTTCTCTAAATTGGCATATGTATTTGATGTATTTCATATGGCGACTCTGACGCACCATTACTATGCATTGCATGAATCATGATGCAGTTTTTATAAAGAGAAATCAATAAACCAAGCCATGATACTACAATTTTATCCTGAATCTTTTACTTTCAAATATCACTCAACTTTGCTGGTAGTCTGCTATATATTTGTCATCGTTTGTTACCCACAATAATAATACCTTGTATGAAATGGTAGTTAGTTACGTGGTTTTGTGAATTGGAACAAATAATAATTGCTGGTAGTTAATGCTTCAATTCGACAAGGACATATGACATTGCAATATGCCTCAATTCAAGTGGACATACAATTTACCATCTGTGACAATCACAAGAGTTAAAAGAAGAAAAAGAAACCTCCTCTCAACCAATAATACCAACCCACCGCTCACTCCTCTGTCCTCTCCTCCCTCCCATTATATATATATATATTCATCTTTTTCACCTTCAGGGCTCAATCTCACTAAGATTAGATTTAAGAGGCCCCGTTTTAAACACACATAACATAAATCAAATTTAGAATTATGGCATCTCCACCAGATACAAGCAAATCCATAAAGTTTCTACGTTATCAGAGCTACATCCGAAGGGTCAACAGCTCCAAGCTCCTCAAAGCATCTTCCAAGATTCTCTTCCGATCTACGCTTATAGCTGCACTTATCCTACTCATCTTCTTCACCCTCCACAACCCTCCCATCTCATCCGAATCCCCTCACTTTCACTCCCACACTAACTTCCTCTCCTCTGCCTTCTTCGGCGGGGGCGGCGCGGCATGGGAGAAGCAGGTCCACCGCTCTGCCACCGCACGCCGCCCCGGCGGAATGACGGTCCTAGTCACCGGCGCCGCGGGTTTCATTGGAGCGCACTGCTCGTTGGCTCTAAAGAAACGTGGCGACGGTGTCTTGGGCCTGGACAACTTCAACGACTACTATGACCCGTCGTTGAAGCGCGCCAGGCAGGCCCTACTGTCGAAGCACGAGATCTTCATCGTGGAAGGTGACTTAAACGACAAGCCGTTACTCATCAAGCTCTTCGACGTCGTTCCGTTCACGCACGTGCTTCACCTAGCTGCGCAAGCCGGAGTTCGTTACGCCATGCAGAACCCGCAATCCTACGTGGCATCCAACGTCGCGGGATTCGTAAACCTTCTAGAAGTTTCCAAGGAAGTGAACCCCCAACCTGCCATTGTTTGGGCCTCTTCCAGCTCCGTCTACGGACTCAACACCGAGAACCCTTTCTCGGAGCTCCACCGTACGGACCAGCCTGCGAGCCTCTACGCCGCCACGAAGAAAGCCGGCGAGGAGATCGCGCACACGTACAACCACATCTATGGACTTTCCCTCACCGGATTAAGGTTCTTCACGGTGTATGGACCTTGGGGGAGACCTGACATGGCTTACTTCTTCTTCACGAAGGACATACTTCAGGGGAAGACCATTGATGTCTATCAGACGCAGGAGGACAAGGAGGTGGCGCGTGACTTCACGTACATAGATGACGTGGTGAAGGGGTGCCTGGGAGCGCTGGACACTGCAGAGAAGAGTACCGGGAGCGGAGGGAAGAAGCGGGGACCGGCGCAACTTAGGGTTTACAACCTTGGGAACACGTCGCCGGTGCCGGTGGGGAAGTTGGTTGCTATATTAGAAGGGTTGCTGAACGTGAAGGCAAAGAAGCACGTGATTAGGATGCCACGAAACGGCGACGTTCCGTTCACGCACGCTAATGTGAGTTTGGCTAATCAAGATTTTGGATATAAGCCCACTACCGACCTTGCCGCCGGCCTCAGAAAGTTTGTTAAGTGGTACGCTGGCTATTATGGTGTTCAATTAGGGCAAAAAAGGGAAATAATTAGTCACTGAAAATTTATTTTTTCTATAATGCGATTATACTTGATTTTTATAGAAATATGCCATGAGTATATAAATGTTTGTAAACCTAAATCATACAAACATTTCTATTGAAACAGGACTACTGGTTGATTGAGCTTTTTTTTTTAATTATTATTTTTATTTGTTTTTATATGGAATTATTGTGATTTTTTGTTGGGGGAGAGAAAGGAGGTGGTGGTGGTGAGAGTTATGTGTTGTGTGGTCCACTCCATAGTTTGAAGCGTGAATCATGGAGGAGATGAGATGATGAGAGAGGATTGATTGATACATATATATAAATGTGGAGTGTAGAAGGAGGAGACAAAGTTAATGTGAGATAAAACAGAAAGCAAACGCAAGAAAGGACGAAGGGCGATGAGCCAAGGAAAAGCCAAGTGTATATGTTTCTGTCTGTGAGCTGGAATAATGAAGAGGTGGGGTGCCCTTCCTATGTTATGGATCGTGTAATAATTTCCATGTTTTTTAATCTGATGGCTATTTATACATACAATAAATTGTGATGAGTCAGAAAAAAAAAAAAACACAAATTGTGATGAAATTTACAGGATCTGCTTCTGGCCTGGTTGCATTAGAATGTCATTTGGCTCAATTTTCCATGTGTCAGTAACAGAGTATTTGTACAAGCACTAATTGGAAGGAAAAGTAGTCAAGGAATTAACAGAACTAACTGAATCAGCTAATAGAGTCTAGTAGTATAATGTGTAATAACTGCTATACGTATACCATGTGTTAAGTAAATAATGACTATATTGAATAATATAAATGATTATTAATTAAATAAAAATTATTATACTTTAATTTAATATTATTAATTAAATTTAAGATTAATTTATTTTTTTAATTTTATTAATTGATATTATTCATACATTATTTAAAAATATTATTAGTTATCTATAATTTTCCTTATTCAATTTATCCATTTCATATGTAGTTGTCTCTTTAAACGACAGTAAATTAATTAAGGGTAAAGGATTTTTTTAATTTATCAAAAATTTTAAAAATATCTTTAAGTATTATTTTATTTTAATTTTATTTTAAAAAGATTTTATTTGTATTAAATATATTTTTAATAATTAAATTTTAAAATATTTAAAATTAATTTAATAATAATACATTATAATTATTTTTAGTTTGTTTATGTTGATGATTGTTATTATAAAATTTATGGACCATGATGTTTATATTCATTCTTAATTAATCGACCATAAGGAGACCACTATCATCATCAATTCATCATCTTAAATTGAGGTATTCTATTTTAGCCTGGTTCTATTCTTCACATATACTCACGTGTAGGGACTGCGAGCAACCACAAAGAATAATATACGGTTAAAATATATTTTTTGTTCTTGAACTTTATTAAAAAAATTTAAAATATATTTAAATTTGATTTGATTTTAGTTTTATTTTAAAAAAAATTTATTTGTATTAAATATATTTTTGACAGTTAATTTTTTTTTTAAATTTAGGATAAATTTAATAATAATTTTATAAAAATAACTATCAACACAAATAAACTAAAAATAATTATATATTATGTATTATTATTATATTAATTTTAATTTTTTTAAAAATTTATCTGTTAAAAATATATTTAATATAAATAAAAAAAATTAAAATAAAATAAATTTTAAAAATATTATAATTTTTAATAAATTTTAAAAATAAAAATTATAATTTATGATCTATAGATGAAGTTGTGACAATGTAACATGGTCTTTCTTTGAACTTGTGAATACTCAGAACGACCAACACGTTCAGATGTCAGAAAATATAGATAGAGATAAGATATTTGTTCTATCATTCATTCAGTCCCTTGGATCCAATGCTTTTGGACTCACTCACTCTTATTAAGTATTATGATCTGATTTTTGGTTTCAATTTCATTCAAATTTTATCAAATTAATGAGGGTGTTAACCCATATGCCATAACAATTAGCAAATAACATAAAATGAGTTACTAAATCTGAAATAGGTAGTCATCTGGTCATTATAACTCGACCATTTGAATATTAGGTCGAGATGTTAAGATTTTTATAACCCACGAAGCATTAACACATCATTTGATCGTTATATCTATAATTTGATCGTTATATTTTAAATTCAGTTGTGATAGTTTAGTCCATTTTATATTATTTGGTAACTACCACTTATTATTAAGAGAATAAGTCTTGATCTATTATTTATAATGAGAAGTGCTACACATACAAATCTTTTTGACTTACACGTCTTACAAGTTACTAGGCCTTTTAATACGTTATTCAACGTTTCCTATTTTCAAAGCGCTACACTTAGAACGGTTCTTCTTCCTCTTCCTCTTCCTCTTCCTCTTCTTCTTTGTTTTTTTTTTTTCGATTTTCATGGTTTCTAAAATCAAACTTTGAAATTGTTTTGAAGAAGAAGAAGCAGCAGAAGATGAGGAGAAAGAGAAAGAGTTCTGAATTATGCAACGAAATTTGGGTGTATTTCTTAAATACTTTGGGTGTATTTTTCGTAATCCTTTAGGTGTATTTCTGTAATCCTTTTGAAGATAATGGAACTTCAGAAATACACCCAAATGATTACAGAAGTACACCCAAAATGATTACAGAAATACACCAAAAGAATTACAGAAATACACCCAAATGGTTACAGGAATTCACCCAAACGATTATAGAAAATACACCCAAAGGATTACAGAAATACACCCAAAATTCGTTAAAATACATCTTATGCATAATTCAGAACTCTTTCTCTTTCTCCTCCTCATCTTCTACTGCTTCTTCTTCTTCAAAAACGATTTCACCATGAAAAATTGAAAAAAAAAAGATAAAACAGAGAGAAAAGAACGTAAATGAAGAAGAAGAGGAAGACGATGAAGAAGAACGTGCAGAAACGAAAGAAAAGGAGAAGAATAAGAGTAAGAGGAAGAAGAACGTGCAGCAAGAAGAAGGAGAAAGAGAAGGTAAGAAACGAAAGAAAAGAAGAAGGAGAAGACGAAGAAGAAGAAGAATGGTTGGAAGCGTGTTTTGAGCGTTAGTTTTAATTGAACTTGTAAGGCTTACAAGTCTTAATCGCTTGTATGCGAAGAATTACTCTTTTCATAATTTGGCCAATAAAATTTATATCTCGGTCTAAGTTTATCTCTTGATCCATTAGGTATAACTCAAACTCAAATTTATCTCTGGATCAGAATCCAAGTAAGATAGTAAAGGTGACTTATCTTCAGTAAGAGAGAATCTCGACTATAATAGAAGCATTTGAATATGTCAAGAGCAGTTATCACAAAATCAGACTGACATTCTTACTAGTTTCACAATACTAGGCCTGTTGAGTAACACCTATAATACAACATCTCTATAAATACAAAATCCTAATTACATGAAAGGTATGCTATTCACTCTGAATAACATATACCCATCTTATAATTTTTCTTACTTGAACATTGGAGTCTCTTTGTAAGTCCCTATGTAACCTCCTCCGATGTTCCTCGACAACTGAAGTATAGTTCAGTGTCTGTGCTTTTAAGACAGAAGACTCCATATCTATAAACAGAAGAAGGAATTATACCTCGACACTAGAAAAAGTTATATCTATCTCGATTCAGATTACTGTACAGAAACAGATAGAAATTTAGATACAATTAGTTTTATATAAAATTAATGATTAAGAATTATTAAATAATAATTTAGTTAAATTTATTAAATTATTTAATAATTTTAATTATTAATTTTATATAAAATTAAATATATCTGAATTTTTATATTTAAAATTAATTAAAGAATACTCTCACTATTAAGTTATATCCGCATGTATAGAGGTGCGATATAGATGGGATCAACCGTTAATAATATGAACACTACTCATATAAAAAGACGACAAGAATATTTTTTTTTGAAAGTTGTTTATTTAATTACAGTTAAAAAATGTATTCTAAAAAATATAAATTAATAATAAAAATATAAATTATAAATAAAATTAAAGATTTAAGAGAAGAAATATTTATATTAATGATTCTAATTAAAATTAATTTAAACAACACTGAATTTTTTAAATTAACACGAAATAATTTTTTTTAAAATATCAATTTCACAATAAATTTTATTCAAAAATTCAAAAATGAATAAGAACTACTAGATTAACAATATAGATCTTCAAAAATAAAAAATATAAAAAAATTAACTCATAAAAAATAATTAAATTCATAAAATAAGAAAAATATTAAAATAATAATTAAATAATAATAAAAAATAATATTATAAAATTTATAAAAAATAAAATAATTATTTAATAAAATTTTTGTTAAAATTTTAAATTTTAAATAAATTAAAAATTTGGTATCACAGCCAAATTAACAATTTAAAAAATATAATAACATTTTTAATAAAAATAATATTTTTAATTAATACCAATACATATAAAAAATTTAATACATAATATTTATTTAATAGACGAAATCAAAGATCTTTATTTAAAGACGTATTATCGGAGTCTCCCTCTAATAATATAAGAAGCTTGTTGAAGAGGAAGTGTAGGTGATATTTTTTTCTTTCACTAGTAAGGCATATACAAACAAAGATGAATAGAATGAACGGTACAGAAGGTTCCAACAAAGTAAAGTGTGCACGGTTAGCAACGGATCTGAGTGTTGGATGTTGATGTTAGTAACTGGGATGTGAGACACCGGAACTAACAGGGAGCAACCACGTTAAGGATGCTGCAATATTAAAACTGCAAACTCTAGTTGGTAAGCCTTTGTTTCTTTCTTTCTTTGATTATCTCTTTGATTACTACATGGCACATTTGAGTCATAACCTCTATCGTTTTTGTCTACTTTTTATATTTTTAATATTAAAAATAGAATTTAATTTTAATGCAATGTCAGTATTTTATACGCGCATTTAGTTATATAATACCACATTAATAAAAATAATTTCTTTTTATATTAACCGTGTAAATGGTTATCCAAAAAATTGATTGTAATTGTATGATTATGTAAAGTATTTTATACTGTGTCAATGCATTAAAATTAAATTATTAAAAATAATAAATAAAAATGAGAAAAGATAAAAAAATATATACCATAAAATGTATGTACAATATAAAAAAAACTAATTTTATAGTCTCTAATTTTTATATAATTTATTTTTTATAATAAATTTAAATTTTAAAAATGATTTATTTTTATATTTTTTAAAGTAAATATTAATTTTTTATTTTGTTAACAAGTTTGATATGACTATTTAAGTACTATATATAACAATCACTTAAAACAAATATAGTATAAATATTATTTTGAGCAAGCATATTATATGTCCCCACGTTAGACATTGGTGTCTTTTCACAAATTCATGTAACTATATCAGTTAGAGGCTTAGAGCCTAAGCTAAGGTAGGTTGTGTTAGAAGTTGGCACTTGTCAGCAAAAGAGAAGAAAATGTTTTAAGAGGAGAGAAGACGAGGGGGGAGTGAAGGGATTGGAGAACCTTGAAAACTTTTATACTCTCTTATTTATGAATTTAAAATAAATATAAAGAGAGTTTTGGAGAATTTATTATATATTTTTGCAATATCTTTTTTATTTTTGAAAAATGTGAACAAAAAATGATAGTATAATAATTTATTAAGAAAAAAATCAATTTAATTAAAATTAAGTAAAAACTCTAATTTAAAAAACTTAAAAATAAAAAATTTTAAAAAACTAACAAATTTTAAAAATTATAGTCTTTCAAATAATATAATATCTTCTAGAATTAAACCGACAACCAGATCATAAAAATAAACTAAATTAAAATATTTTGTACACATAAAAATCAGTTATAAAATCAGTGATAATATATTTATATATAAATATTAATTATTTAATTTGTTTAATATATATTTTATATTTTAATATATATTTTATATAAATAACTAATTTAGTAATTAATTTTTAATGTTTAGGTAACAAACTAAACATCCAAGAATAGTAGAAATGTAGAATACACAACATCGCAGATGGAACTGTCTAAGAATTTGTGTAAGGGTGGCAACGGGGTGGATAGGAGCGTATTTTTACTCTATTCGATTCTGTTTTGTTGTACAATAACTTGCATAGAATTCGTTCTGCTTTTACCTGCGAATAGTAAAACGTTGAATCCTAATCCGTCTCGCACCTACCCGCTCCTATCATTATTAAAATCTAATAAATAAAATAAAATTTCAAAATTTATATAATCATCGTTACATATTTAACATAAATTAAAGTAAAAATTTAAATATAATGCAATATTATTAATCATTTACTAATTATTTTACAAATATTATATATATTATATATATAACGGGACGGGTATGACCTAAACCCGACCCCGCCCCGTTCCTTCCAAAAACCCGCCCCAGTGCGGGGCGAGTAGTTACCTGCTCCGAGCGGATAGGAGCGGAGTGGATACCAGCGAGTTCGGATGGTATTGCCATCCCTAAATTTGTGTATTTCTAGACCTGAATAGAAGTTTTTTTTATTCCCTTATCGGACCAGGTTCTCCAAGTTCTTTTTGGAGGCCTAAAATCTTGCTCCCTGGTCCCTGCATTTTATAAATTCAAGTAGGATCAATTTACGACCAAAAATCTATAGTGGATGAGATGTTAAAAAGACCCAAACAAGACAACCAGCAACCCAGGATTGGGCTAATCGATCCAATCATTTCTGGTACGACATGAAACAAAAGTTACTATCCTATTTGCGGCAAAAAAAAAAGTTACTACTAAACCCAAAATCATAAACACACGGCCGGCGTGAAAATCTGATTGCATTAAAGTAAATAATCATTTTAACAAAATTAGGTTGGTTTATTGGTTAACCCAGTAATCCGCTTAAGTAAGTGTCAGAAGAAAATAGAAAGAAAATAGAAAGAAAATAGAAAGAAAATTTTCTTTTGTTTGGATGAAAAGAAAAGTAAAAAGAAAAAAAAATCATAATAGTATAAAATTACATTAATATCCTTATATATATTATATGTAAATTATAATATACTAATATATTTAAATTATTTTTTTAATAAAAAAAGTGTTTCTAATTATATTTTAGAATTTTAATGTATTATTATTATAAATAATAATATTTTTTAAATTTATTTTTTTATTTTTTGTTAAATATTATAATTTTTGTTTTTAATTTTAATAATGGACATGTTAGTAATTTTACTTTTACTTTGAAACTCTCAGTAGTTTTTTTCGCAAGTTGGGAAAGAAAACTTGGATGTGGCATTACGTTACTATTTTCCTTTTCCATCTAATTTCTGTGCTGATCCAATTAAGGGAAAATTCCATTTTCCTTCAATTTTCCTTCCTTCAGTTTCCTTTCCTTCTAATTTCCATTGATCCAAACATAGTGTTAAACAGAGTGTAGTTACAGTGTAACTAGAAAGAGTTAAACATCTAAAGTTCACTATAGGGTACATTAGTTAATTGGATTGAACTAGAACTCTTGTGTTATAATTTATAAACACATTATATTTATGATAATTATTATTACTTTTGTTTTGTTTTCCACTATGTTATGAGAAAGTTATGAAAACATCGAAGGGAAAGCAGTGGTCAAAAAAGCACGAGGCATGCTCCGTTGTTTTTCACCCAACAAAGGGATCCAAGAAAGTAGTTAAATTCATAGGATCCAACATGCATTGTATTTAGTTTTCCTTTGACCCTCATATAATTCATAAACCACACATGAAAAAAATAAAATAAAATAAAACAAACAGAACACATGCAAAACGAAATATCTGTGTTACTATGATGGACCACCACACAGGCACACACTCATATCTACAATAATCATCCCAAGATAGACCAGCAGCAGTATATGCAGTTTTTTAATTACGGTAGTATTAATTGGATAAAATTTCATAAATTTTCTTGGCAGACAACGACACAGGCGCACACCCTAGAGAAGTCAACTAGAAATAACTAAGGGTGTCAGGGTTAAATACAAATTGGATAAATGATTGAGACTTTATCTATATTAATTTTAAGTTATATACAGTAATAATGCCAATTTTAGCATTTGATTGTTGTGCTTTGTTTAAAATTTGAATTAGTTTAGCAAGGGTTTAAATGCGATTTAGGTTGAGCCTATACTTTGTATATATTTTTAACACTACACAAGTTAGCCTAAACAATAATATATTAAATTTATGTTTATATAAAATAAAAAAATTTATTTATCTAAAATAAGATTTAAAGAGGTAAAAAATGAAGAATTACGTGTTGTATACATATCATTTCGACTATCACGAGTTAATTAATTTAATATTCATTTCTTTTGGTGTGTCATTTTAGATTTATTATAACCTGATGTAAACAAAAGTGGTATAAAAATAATATAAGTTTTGATAAGTAGTATTGTATTAACTTTAGCAAAAAAAAAAAAAAAGTATAATACCATTCATATAAATAATACCAAAATATATAACAATTTCAACTACTCGTACATGTGTAATGTATCACAATAAGTCACATGATATTAAGAATTTTAGCTTTTTATTTTCCTTTTTTATTTGATTGTACCTTTAGAAAATGAGAATAATTTTTGTTCATTTTTTATAGTATTCCAATATAAATTTTATATTATCAATTTTAAAATACCAATTTAATTACTCAAACAAAATTCTACTTTCCATTTTCTTTTATAAGTTTCATATCATAAGAACTCAATTTTAATTTAAAAGATCGTTAGACATATAAATCAGATAATAAATAAAAAATTTAAACTGGATTTAACATTAGTATAAATAAAAGAAATTAGGTTCAATGAATCTCAAAACTTTTATTAAGAATAAATGTGTTAAACTTAAAAGACTATATATATAAAAGATCTATGTATTTATTCAATAAATATGATTTAAAAATATTAAGGTAGTTGTCATGAGTTTTTATATTGATAATGACGTATCATTCTGTATGAAGAAAGTTATGATAAAAGATATTAATTTTTAAATGAAATCAAATTATTAATAGAAGATAAGTATAAACAGATTGCTTCTGTGTTATAGAACAAATTTAAAAGGTGTAATGGTAAAAAAATTGTGTTATAAAAGTGTATTAATGTCAAGAAATGATAAGTGATAACCAAGATTATTTAATGACAAGCTAATATTTTCATATGAATAATCATATTAAAACATATAAGTCGAATTCATGGTCAGTTGTTCCATATATTCCATAATGAGAGGTTAATATATTATCTTCCAAACAAAACTTTAATATATATTTTTACTAGTAATTTTTATCTAAATAACTTTAATATGAATTGGAGTCCATTTTTTTCTATAATATATTTTGTTATATATAATTTATAAAAAATATCTTTTTGCTATTTTCAACACTTAGAACTAAGATTTTTTAGTTAAATTATAGACTATTTGTCTTCTCAATTAATTTTAGAAAAAAGTATAGGAAACCTAGCTAACTTTAATATTTAGATTTATAATTTAAGACTTAAAATTAATGATTTATGATTTAGAAATTATAATTTAAGACAAATAAAATCTTTAAAAATAGCTAATATAGACTAAAAATAGTTATAAAAATATTATTTATACAGTAAAATTAACTACCACGTATTTATATATATATATATATATATATATATATATATATATATAATTTAAAAAAATTAGCTATATAAAATTATTCTTAATTTTGCCTTTAAATCTTATCTAAGAAATACTTAAATTGAGACGAAGAAAATATTTTTTTGATTCTTCATGATATTCTCAATTCGACAAATTAAAGACTAATCTGTCGCAACTTAGTTCTATTTAAGGGTTATACCAACTCATTGATAAATGATTAAATCACTAAGGGCAACAAAATAGTTAATTGGCAATCATGATCACATAGAGAAGACAGTAATTATGAATGATGGTTCACATTAATTTTACGGTTTTAGAGAAATACTAGTTATATAATTAATTAAATAATTTTTATGTTTTTATATTTCTTTCTTTTAACTAAAACTTTTAATTATTAATTATTATATTAAACCAACTTAGTTAAATTTAATTATAAAAATAAATTAATTATATAGCATCACTGTTAATTTTAAGCTTAAGTATCTTCCAAGAAAGTAAACAAGTATTTCATTCAGTGTTTAATTAAAAAATTGATGTTTTTAATTTAAAAAATTAGACTGTTCTTGAAATATTTATCATTTTTTTAAAATTAATTTATGTTTTTTAAAATTTAATATAACTTTATATATTACTAATAATAAATATCTTTATTTATTTTTATTTTTTATTATATGAAAAATTCTTATGTAAAAAAACGAAGAGTCTCATTAAATTTATAGAAAATATATGTATTATGATTATTCTTTTTGAAATATTTTTTTTGAAAAGATTTTACCGTTCATCGAAAGATACAATAACTATAATATTACTCTTAATATATCTATGGCTGTTAAAGTTATTTTAAGTGATAAATATTATTTTATCAAACAAATATAATTTTTATAACTTGTATTTATTGAAAATTATTTTTATTTTAACTTTTAAAATATAATTATTACAACTTTTGAAAAACTAGATTTAATAAGCTATTAAAGTTAAAATTTTACTGATTCGAATCTAAGTTTTTTCTACTTCAAAATATTAGTTATTTCAAAATTTTACCATATTAATAAAGATTTAAATGTTATGTGTATTTATTGTAAAAATATTTTTTATCAACATTTAATTACATATTTATATACGCAAAAATAATTGTTTTTCATAATTAATATTTATATAGTCGTATAAAAGGTTATAAAACTTTTAAAAATCATACTATATAGGTGTCTGGTCAGCAGTTTTATGGTAACCAACTATATTATTTTTACTATTTATGAAAGAGGAAAAACTAAAAACTAAATTATTAATGTATATATTATTTCTTTTTGACAGTGATATATTAGTTAAAAAATTATTAATAATTTATTTTTAAAATTTTAAAAAAGTAAAATGGTATACTATAGGCTAGTAAAGTAGTAATAGTAGACTACAAGACTACAATAATTTTTATTTTTCTGAGGCATGGGGTATCCCTTCAGAAACGGACACGTGTGCGTAGGGTAGAAGAAGTGATAGGCTGGGGTAGCGCCACGTGTAAATGGCAGTTGTAATGGGAACCAACGCACATGTCCTTTGGCAAATGGCTTCCCATCCTTCACTTGCTCTCCTGGCGCATCTTTCTACTTTCAGCAAGGTTTTAAAGTTCCAATAATTTTATCAAATATATAAATAAATTTATAAATTATAAAAAAAAACTGTATTTAATCTTTTATTTAAGTCTATTATAATTTTAATATATGAGCAATACTAGGGGGCCAGCAATTTTTGTGATTGTTAGCCATCAACTAGCCATCAATGATGATTTGATGGTGTGAGATTGGTGTGAGATTTCATCCAATGACTCACATTTTTCTGCTGGTTACATGCTGGTCAAAATTCAATAAAACTGCTAGTCCCCTAAACTTTTCCTTAATGTATTTTTGTAATTGTTTATTTTTCGATTTTTTTATTTTAATTAATTTTTTTCTTGTGTGATCCCAAATTAATTTTTTTTATATTAATACATTTATGAAATAACTATCATTTTTTCCTTAACTGTTTTTAGATTCATCCTTTTTAATTTTACTTTAACATATTTTTTAATTATATTTTTATATTTAATTCTAATTTTTACTCAATTATATTATCCACGATTTTAGATATTTAACAAATAAAGTAATAGAAAAATTAGATTTAGGAATGGCAAAATTTTTCAAGACACAGAGATTCCTATAAAGACGGTTTTGAATAAAAATCTAACTGTGAAAATTTTTTTCTGCGGGGATGAAAATGAGGGCAAAATTCTCCTCAAGCAGATACGGAAATCTCCGTCCCATTCCCGCCAATCCCAAAAATTTATAAATTTATTTAATTATCTTTAATAGCTTATTTCTCATATATATATATAAGTAAATACCAATTTGGTATCTGAAAGATTCTAGCGCTGACAAAATGGTATCTAACTTTTGCTATTGACAAAATGGTTCTTAACAAATTTTAAAATTTGACAAACGTGTCCCCGAGCTCGCCGGAACAAATTTCCGGCAAGCACAATACTGACAAAGCCACCGTATTTTGGTGACCTAGCAAACCACCACCTAAACCCTAATCCCTCCCTTCCCAACGCAGACTCCCCCTCCATCTCCCTCCCCATCGCAGCTCTTCCCCTACCCAACGCAACCCCCTCCATCTCTCTCCCCATCGCAGTCCCCCAACGCACACTCCCCATTCCCTTTCCCTCCCATCGCAGCCCCCTAACCCCAATGCACACTCCATCCTTCCCTCTTCCTCCCCATCACATCTCCCTCCCCAACGCATACTCCCTATCTCTTCCTTAATACCATCACTCACAGCAATAACAACCTCAACATCAATAGCAACAATAACCTCTATCACTCGTAGCAACAACAACAATAACCACAACGGTAAGAGCACTATCAAGGACTATCACCACTACTATCGGGCCTTAACAAGGTCTGGAACAGCCACATTCTCTCAGCACCTCAATTGCCCCGCTCCTCTGCACATATAACTGCCTCAGAAACAAAAAAAAATCAAAAATGAAGTAACATTTTCAATTGGACAGCAAGGTTCGTAGATCCTCGCAAAGAAAAATAGAAAACTATCAGTGAAAGCGACAGCATTGGCCTGAGACTAAACAACAGTAGTGTTCTGAGACTGAGCAGCAGCGATGTCCTGCGACGTATGCAATGGGGAGGAAGGAGGAGAAGTGCGACGGAGAGGGCTAAGCCACCAGGTTTTAGGTACTTGTAGAAGTTGTGGCGGTGTTGAGGGAGGGAGGGGGAGTGTGCGTTGGGGAGGGGGATGCAATGGGAGGGAGAAGGAAGAGGGAAAGCTGCGATAGGGAGGGAGGGATTAGGGTTTGGGGGGTGGTTTGCCAGGTCACCAAAATATGGTGGTCATGTCAGCATTGTGCTTGTCGGAGATTTGCTCCGGCGAGCTCGAGGACACGCTTGTCAAATTTTAAAACCTTTTAAGGACCATTTTGTCAATAGCAAAAATTAGGTACCATTTTGTCAGTGCCGGAAATTTTCGAATATTGATTTGGTATTTACTTCTATATATATATATAGACAAAGAGAGAGAGGAGAGAGAGAAACCCAAAATTCTTAATCTTCATTTGCATAACCCTTTTTCAATTCATAGATCCCTAGCGTCATCCATACTCCATCCAACCTCTCTGTAGCCACCCCCTCGCCAGTCTCTCGTCTCTCCGCATTGTCACCCCTCACTGTTCCATCTCCCTCACTGCATCGTTCTCTATATTTGTGGCGTTCCTTTCCACAGATCTGTCGTCGTGTCAATTCTCTTCTATGTTGCTGCGTCGCCCATCTCGTCTATTGCTCTGTGCTCTGACTCGCCGTGGCGTCCCTTACTATGTCATTTTGAAAAAAGTCATCATTTCGTCGTTTAGACTTTTTATATAAAATATTGCTGTTTTGTATACGATGGATACTTTCAATTTTATTCCTATGAAAATTAATAATTAGTCGGAACTATTAGAGAAACGGGGAATAAGATCCGTGGAAAAATAGGACCCTGTGAAAAATGAGAATGGAAAGCAATATTCCCTCGTGACGAAGAACGAGAACGGAGGCTAAGAGTAAATTTGGGGATGGGGATGAAGAACAGGGAGGCATCCCCCTCTCTTGCCCTGCCCCATTGACATACATCCCTAAGGAAGTTTCTAAATAGATTTATAAATTCTTAAAAAAATACAAAATAAATCCTTAAAAATGTTTTGTGACAAAATTATAGGTTCCAAAAAGAATAAAAACAATAAACTTCAGCTATTATTTTATAAAAAAAATTAATTAAATATTCTCTTTTATAAAATATTGGATAAAAATATTTTTTTGTCATTTTAGTTTGTCAATAATTTTAAAAATATTCTTAAATTTTATTTTGCTTTAATTTTATTTTAAAAAAAAAATTATTTACATCAAATATCTGTAACAATTAAATTTTAAAAAATTTAGAACTAATTCAATAATAATGCATGACAACTATCTTTGATTTGTTTGTATTAATAATTGTACTTGTAAAATTGTTGTTGAATTGATTCTAAATTTTTTTAAAAATTAGCTTTCTAGAATATATTTAATGCAAATTTAATATTTTTAAAATAAAATTAAAATAAAATAAAATTTAAAAAAAACATACAAAAGATAAGAATTAAAACAATAGTCAATACCTCCCCTTTAAAACGCACCTAGTTATTTAATTGCTGGATATATGTTTATACAAAATTAACATTACCTTACACAATAATATCAGTCTCTAAATGGTCCATGACTCCAACTTGCATCTTCACTGAAGAATAGAGCATCTCTACCAAAGTATTAATTTGAAGTTGATATAAAGTAACTTTAAAACATAGATTTTGGGCACAGAAATCTTATTGAAAAAATTTCAAGTGTATCGAGAAATAACGGTATTTTAATTATTTTAACCGTTGATTTTAATTAATATATACTATATATATTTTTTATAATTTAGATCAACGGTTAAAACAATTGGAATACCGATATTTTCGATAAACTTAAAACTTTTCTAATCTTATTAACCCAGGGGCGAAGCTACATACTGGGAAAGGGGGGCAACGGCCCCCCCTAATTTTAATTTTTTACATGTAAATTATATGTAAATTTCAGTTTAGCCCCCCTTAAAAATTTTATTTTAATATTATTTTATTGTGTAAATAATTTTAGCTCCCTCTAATATTTTTTCTAGCTCCGCCCCTGTATTAACCGAATGTCATTTGCTATCCAAGTAACATTTACGGAGTAAAACCCAAAAATAGAAAACATACTGTGTTACGTAGCAGTCAACCGTCTAACTAAGTTGACTATTAAGTATCAAGCAACAGTGTAACATTCTCTTTCCCTAAAAAAAAGAGTAATTAATTTTGAAGTAGTTCTATAAAGAAAACATATATAGGTCCTGTTTATATTTGGAAAAATTGGCTAGATTTGCCATGGTCTTCACCTATGCCAATATTTACAAACATTCAAAATTCAAATACTCGCTTTTGCATACAGCCTGTGTCAACGTATATATATTGTTCAAAATTCAAATACGAACTTTTGGGCGACTTTGACATTGTGTAAGGTCACATAGACAATCATATGTACTCATGTTAGTTATTTAATTTTAAGATTTGTAGGTATTATAATTTTTAATAAATCACTTAACTATGGTAATTTTTTATTAAATTATATAATTGTATAATTTATTTCTTTAATTATTATATTATCTTACAACATATAGTATTCTGACGCTAAAAATACTAGTTTAATGCATTCTAATACTAATATGTATATCTCTTTCTTCTCAAAATATTTTAGAAAAATACTTCTTTAAAATTATATGAAAATTCATATTTATGACTAAATTCTATAAATTGTCAATCATTCTAATAAATATAATTTATAATATTTTTATTGTATATCAACCTTAATTAATATGATTTACAAATAAAATATATACATCTCGTTGTTTGAATTAATTAGTCAAATATCTATTTTAATGAATAAAACCTATAAATAATATCAATGTATTATATTATCTTACAACAGGTAATATTTTGGCGCAAAAATACCGACCTAGCGCATTCTGGTGTGAGTATGCATACCTTACTCGAACTCTTTTTCCTCAACTTTACCACTACACAGTTTTACACATAATCAAAGCCCTATCATATATTTTTATATCATTCACAAAAACACTTTGTGTTTCTTCTTCTAATCCTGACATAACGTTCTGTATCCTCTAAACTAGCACCTTAGATATGACCTTATACACGCAACCCACCATGCTAATTGGCCGAAGGTCCTTGATTTCTTTAGCTCCAACAAACTTTGGTGCCAAAGCCAACCAAGTAACATTTGAATCTCTAAGATAGCGTTTGGTCGAGAGACAGAGATGGAAATAGACAGAGATTGAAATAAATATCAGTATTCTGTTTGGTGCAAAATGGGAGATAGAAATTGAAACAAGAATAAAACTCTAATTTAATTTGCACAAGGGGTAAAATTGAAATTAATTAATTGAAATGAGGATATTTTAGATATAAAATATTATTAAAGTTTCAGACTCCATCTCGAAAAATTTTAGTCTCCTGTGTCCCCCACTTTTTGGAGGTACTGAAATATTGAAATTTTGGAGACAGAGACAGAAATTTTAGTACCAGTCTCTGAACTAACAAACATGATACCGAGTCTCAATATCTCAATCTCTGTCTCAATACTTCAAAACAAACGCTACCTAAGTAACACAGTTGACTAAAAAAATCCCATCATCGCTGCAGTGAACACTCCCCTAGTGTCTTTTTTTCAATAAATTATCTAAAGATATTTCTTTAGGTTTTTTATTTTTTTTAGCTTTTTTTTTTACAATAACATAATTCTTTTTTTGTGTGCACTAAATGCTTATTTTTCTTGGTGTTTTTTTAATGGATACTAAATATTCCAATTTAACTTGTATAAAAAATTGAATTAGAAGGTGTTCATACCCTGGCCCAATGTCAAAGGCCCAGGTCCAAATAAAAGGCCTAATCTGAAGGATTAAGCCTAGCTAAGTACCGACTTTCACGTAAGAAGTCGGTATCAACCACGACTTGCTCTAAAGAAGTTGGACATGAGATTAGCTGGCAGATAAACACTCAATTCAAATGAGTAACTGCCCCTAAAATCTCTCTAACCGCTTCATAAAGCCATATCTTAACCTCCCCAAGATAATAGGGCGGTTAACATCCTAAAGATACGGCACTACGCCAACGGTGGTTATTGGCTCACCACTATAAATACACTGACACCCCTCAGGTATCTCTAGGCCCAATACTCTCTAGACCTGCTCACACTCTTGCTAACTTAGGCATCGGAGTGTCTTTGCAGGTACCACCCCCCATTCACTTACTAACACAAGTCGGACGGAGTCTCCCGAGTTGCATATTCACACGGAAACCTCCTCCTTCGCACATTTGGGCCAGCCAACGCCATCCATTCAGTCAATCTCCGGTTACCCACCGTAACATTGGCACCGTTGCCGGGGACCCGAGAGATCATCCATTGATGGCGGACAGATCCCACGAAGAAGGCCATGTGGAGACAGATTCTGAGCAAGAGAATCTGGACACAGGCAATAACAATGCGGACCTCGCCCTCCATCAGGAAATTGACAATCAGCATAGAGAAGGCACCTCCGGAGTAAAGAACCCGAAGGTAAATTCCTCAGAAGGGCGCGAATCAGAAAAAGGAGGACCACCCCATGTAACTGAACTCATGGGGTTAGTCCACAGCCGCCTGGAACAGTTAGAACAAGAGCGGGAGCGGCAAAGGGAAACTGAGAGGTACCTAAAAGAGGAGATGGAGCGGCGAAAAGAGTTAGAAAGAAAACTCTTAAAGCTAGAATCCTCCCTCAAAAATCGCAACTCCCGTGACGAACAGGAAGAGCCACCATTAGGGGGAGAGGATCCCTTTAGCGAGGACATAATGAGGGCTAAAGTTCCGAGGAACTTCAAAAGCCCTGATATGGACCTCTACGATGGAACTACGGATCCAAAGCATCATCTGAGCAATTTCAAAAGTCGGATGTACCTGGCTGATGCTTCTGACGCTACGCGATGCAAGGCCGTCCCGACCACTTTATCGAAAGCAGCGATGAAGTGGTTCGATAGCCTCCCCCCGAGGTTGGTTACTAGCTTTGAAGACCTCTCAAGGAAGTTTTTGATGAGGTTCTCAATCCAGAAAGACAAGGTGAAACATGCACCGAGCCTCCTGGGAATAAAACAGGAGGTCGGAGAATCTTTGCGAACCTATATGGAAAGATTCAACAAAGCATGTTTGGAGATTCAAGACCTGCCCACAGAGGCAGTCATAATGGGGCTAGTCAATTGGCTCAGAGAAGGTCCCTTCTCACAGTCCATATCTAAAAGACACCCCGTTTCTCTAAGTGATGTACAAGAGAGAGCTGAAAAGTACATCAATATGGAAGAAAACGCCAAGTTAAGAGACCTGAGTTGGCGACCTGGACCCCCTCCCTCAACTAAAGAGAGGGAAAGGGAAGCCAAGAAAAAGGAAGAACTCGGTCTCGAAAGGCCAAGAAAATACCACTCTTATACTCCCCTGAAAGTTTCTATAGTGGATGTATACAGAGAGATTTGCAACACTGAAAGACTGCCACCCCCTAGACCCATTAAAAATAAAAAAGGGGGGAGCCGCAACGATTACTGCGAGTACCATAAAATATATGGTCACTCAACAAACGACTGTTACGACCTCAAGAATGTGATAGAAAAGCTGGCTAGAGAAGGTCGGCTTGATAGATATCTCATAGAAAGGTCGGACAGTCATGGAAAGAGAAAGCGAGATGATATGGATAGAAGAGACCCACTACCGCAGACTCCAGAGAGGCATATCCATATGATCTCAGGAGGATTTGCGGGAGGGGGGCTTACTAAATCCTCTCGCAAAAGACATCTCAAAAGAGTCTACCAAGTCGGGGAAGAGTCACCCGACCTTCCTACTATTTCGTTCACAAAAGAAGATGGGCAAGGAATAATCCCTGGACACGACGATCCAGTGGTAATAACTATGATCCTAGCCAATGCCCATCTCCACAGAACCCTAGTAGACCAAGGAAGCTCGGCGGACATTCTCTTCAAACCTGCTTTCGACAAGCTAGGGTTAGATGAGAAAGAATTGAGAGCCTATCCTGACACCCTATACGGATTAGGGGACACGCCAATAAAACCACTAGGATTTTTGCCCCTTCACACCACTTTCAGAAAAGGGGAAAAATCAAAGACTCTGAGTATAGACTTCATAGTCATTGATGAGGGGTCAGCTTATAATGCCTTAATCGGCAGAACTACCCTTAATCGGCTCGGAGCAGTGGTATCCACTCCCCACCTCTGCATGAAATTCCCGACCTCAGCGGGAATAGCAACGGTGAGGGGAGATCAAAAATTGGCGAGAAAATGCTACAACGAAAGCCTAAATCTGAGAGGAAAGGGCAAAGAAGTCCACACAATAGAGCTTGGCGGCGCAAGGGCCAAAGAAGAGCTGCGACCTCAACCGGGAGGAAAAACCGAGGAGATACAAGTCGGTGGGGAGGAAGGAAAAAACACTTACATAGGAGCCAACCTAGGGGAAACCCTAAAACAAGGGTTGGCTGAACTCCTAAGAGATAATTCCGACCTCTTCACTTGGAAGGCTTCCGACATGCCCGGGATTGATCCCAAGCTCATGTCCCACAAGCTCTTGGTTTACCCAGGATCTCGACCTGTACAACAAAGAAGACGCAAGCTCGGCACAGAACGAGCCCTAATAGTAGAAGAGCAAGTACAGGCGCTCCTGGAAGCCGGCTTTATTAGAGAGGTCAAGTACCCAACATGGCTAGCCAATGTAGTGCTAGTCAAAAAACAGAATGGTAAATGGAGAATGTGCGTCGACTATACTGACTTAAATAAGGCATGTCCTAAGGACCCTTATCCCCTACCAAGTATTGATACCCTAGTGGACTCCAGCTCGGGGTACCAATACTTGTCGTTCATGGACGCCTACTCGGGATATAATCAAATCCCGATGTATGAGCCAGACAAGGAGAAAACATCATTCATCACACCCAGAGCTAACTATTGCTATGTGGTCATGCCATTCGGATTGAAGAATGCAGGATCCACATATCAAAGGTTGATGAATAAAGTGTTTTCTCCTCACTTGGGGAGCCTAATGGAAGTATACGTCGACGACATGCTAGTGAAAACCAAGAAGGAAGTCGACCTCTTATCCGACCTCTCACAAGTCTTTGACACCATAAGGCTGCTTGGGATGAGACTAAATCCTGCAAAATGCGCCTTCGCGGTGGAGGCAGGAAAATTTCTAGGATTTATGCTAACACAAAGAGGGATTGAGGCCAATCCCGATAAATGTAGAGCCATCCTAGAAATGAAAAGTCTGACTTGTTTGAGAGAAGTCCAGCAGCTCAATGGCCGACTTGCAGCCCTCTCCAGATTTTTGGCAGGATCGGCACTAAAATCCCTTCCACTATTTTCCTTATTAAGAAAGGGATGCCAATTCGAATGGACTCCGGAATGCGAGGAGGCGTTCCAAGAGTTCAAAAGATTTTTAAGCCAACCTCCTATCCTAACCCGACCAGTACCAGGAAAAGACCTCGTTCTGTACTTATCCGTAGCAAACAGGGCTGTCTCGTCAGCCCTGATAAAAGAAGACGAGGTCGGGCAACACCCAGTTTACTTCATCAGTAAGGTCCTACAAGACCCCGAACTAAGGTACCACAAACTAGAAAAGTTTGCCTACTCCTTGGTAATAGCCTCACGAAGGCTACGACCTTACTTTCAAGCTCACACAATAAGAGTCCGTACAAACCAACCCATGAAGCAAATCCTCCAAAAGACGGATGTTGCAGGGAGAATGGTTCAATGGGCAATAGAGCTCTCCGAGTTCGATCTGAGATATGAAACTCGGACGGCAATTAAAGCTCAATGCCTCGCCGACTTCGTAGCAGAATACGTAGGGGACCAAGAGGAAAAGCCGACTATATGGGAACTCTATGTAGACGGATCCTCCAACAAAACGGGAAGCGGCGCAGGCATGATATTGGTGGATGAAAGAGGAACCCAAATAGAGGTTTCCTTAAAATTTGAATTTCCAGCTTCAAATAATCAGGCAGAATATGAAGCCTTGATAGCCGGACTAAAATTGGCAGAAGAAGTCGGTGCTACAAAAGTGATGATATACAGCGACTCACAGGTGGTGACCTCCCAAATAAGTGGAGAATATCAGGCAAAGGACCCTAATATGAAGAGGTACTTGAAAAAAACTTTGAAACACCTTGGGCGCTTTGCAGAAACCGAGGTCAAACACATAACTCGGGATCTAAACAGCAGAGCGGATGCCCTATCCAAGTTAGCAAGTACCAAACCAGGAGGAAACAACAGAAGCCTGATTCAAGAAACCCTCCAAGAGCCCTCGGTAGCAAAAACAGAAGATAAGCAAGAAGTACTTGAGGTAGTCGGTTTAAACCTCGGATGGATGAATCCCTTAGTCGAATACCTGAAATTCGACATCCTCCCTAAGGAGGAGAAAGAAGCTAAAAAGATCCGAAGGGAAGCACAGCATTACACCTTGGTGAGAAATGTCCTCTACAGAAGAGGGATATCAACACCATTGTTAAAATGCGTACCGGCCTCAAGAACCGCCGAGGTATTGGAGGAAGTACATAGCGGGATCTGTGGAAACCATCTCGGAGCAAGGTCGCTCGCCAGGAAGGTAATCCGAGCAGGATTCTATTGGCCGACCTTGCAGAGAGATGCCACATAATTTGTGAAGAAATGCCAACAATGTCAGATGCATGCAAATTTCCACGTGGCTCCCCCAGAAGAGCTCATCAGTATCACTTCTCCATGGCCTTTTGCAAAATGGGGGATGGATTTGTTAGGTCCTTTTCCCCAAGCGCCAGGACAAGTCAAATACTTGATCGTGGGAATAGATTACTTCACAAAGTGGATAGAAGCAGAACCATTAGCCACTATCACCGCTCAAAGAAGCCGCAGATTCCTCTACAAAAATATCATCACAAGATATGGGATACCTTATTCCATTACTACGGATAACGGAACGCAATTCACCGATGCTACCTTCAGAAGCTTAGTAGCCAGTATGAAAATCAAACATCAGTTCACCTCGGTAGAACACCCACAAGCCAATGGGCAAGCCGAGGCAGCCAACAAAGTCATACTGGCAGGACTAAAGAAGAGACTACAGGAAGCAAAGGGAGCTTGGGCTGAAGAGCTCCCTCAGGTGTTATGGGCTTATAGGACAACCCCCCAATCCGCCACAGGAGAAACACCTTTCCGACTAGTCTATGGTGTAGAAGCCATGATTCCAATAGAAATCAATGAGCAAAGCCCAAGGGTAATTCTCCATGACGAGGTCGGAAATGTACGGGGACACAAAGAGGAGCTCGACTTGCTCCCCGAAGTCCGAGAAGGTGCCCAGATAAGAGAAGCGGCATTGAAACAAAGGATGACTACCAGGTACAACAAGAAAGTCATTCGAAGAACATTTGCCCCGGATGACTTGGTCCTAATCAGAAACGACATTGAGGTCAACAAATCAGGAGAAGGAAAGCTCGCCGCAAATTGGAAGGGACCATACAAAATCAAGGAAGTGTTAGGGAAAGGTTATTATAAAATAACCGACCTGAACGGCACTGAGCTACCAAGGTCGTGGCATGCTTGTAATATGAAAAGGTACTACAGTTAAAAGTGAACTCTACTCCCTGATGTACTCTTTTCCCAACTTCATGATTTTTTCCAAAAGGGTTTTTTCTGGAGAAGGGTTTTTAACGAGGCATCATAGTAGAGGCTAAGGGAAAATAGGCTATCAAGACCCTTAGTAGCAAAAAGGTACCTCCCCAATTAATAAAGATCTTTTTCATTTACAATATCTCTTATAATATCCTTCTTCATTTTTTTAAGTCTTTCTACGAAACGCGCCGACTTAAGCTCGACAAAACGTGAAAATCTCATGAACCGACCTAGATGGTCGTCAGGATAAAACGACGAGGTACAAGTCGGCGTAAAGAGGTTGTATGAGTTGATCGTAAAAAACTCGGGAACAATCCGACTCATAAGTCGAAATGAGAACCCGAGTAAAACAAACTCGGAAATACTCCGAGTAGATGAAAAATGCATCACAAAAATAACCTAAGTCATAAAAACTCACTAAAGCAAATTTGGGTATAAAGGATACCAAAAAGAGATTGGAAAACCTGAGAAAAGTTTAAAGGCTGCATAAAAGCCCTTAAACGAAAAGGCTCGAAAAACAAGACAAGCCAATAGAAAAGGTTTTCAGAGAAAGATCAAGAGGGTTTTGAAATATCGAAATTAGAAAAGCATACACGCATGAGGTAACTTAAACCCTTATCCAAAAAAGGGCATTTATTTTGTTAATCTAAACCCTTATTCAAAAAGGGCACTTGCTGGAATATTTTTGTTTACGGCCTTAAAAGGCCAAAGGAAATTGTTCAAGCGTCACCAAATAAATGAGTTTAAAAAAGGGGGGACTCATAGGCCGAGCCCCCATATAGCCATAAAAAATTCATTTTTTCAGAAGAGTAGAAGGATCACCACCACCAGACTCAGGAGGAACGCCACCGGGACCAGGAAGAGAGGCTGAAGAGGAGGTCGGAGGAACAACTGAAGAGCTCGGAGCGTCTCCAGGACGAGGAGGAGACTCAATAATCCTCTGCCCCCGAGTCTTCAATTCTGACTCAGAAACAACCACGGGGACAGGAGGATCCACGATAGCACCATCAATAACGACTTTATCAGGATGTAAAGGAGAAAGATCCAAGTCGGGAGCGATAACTCTGACTTGCTCCAGGAAAATTCTCCAAGACTCCTCGGCACCATCAGCAATAGAGTCCTCCAACTCGGCGTACGCATTCCGAGAATTCAGCAAATCCTTCTTCACAGACACAAGATCCTGAAATAAACTCTGGTAACTATCCTGTGCTGTCTTCCTCAAGTTCGCCTCCATAGTACATTGGGCCCGCAGCTTGCTCTCCTTCTCCCGGAGGCTATCTCTCTCCTCCCTCAATTTAGCTACCTCCTCCCTCAACTCCCTCTCATGATCCTGGTAAGCAAGAAGCCTCCCCTCCAACTCTTCAACCTTTGAGGTTACCCCCAAAGAGCTGAGGGGAGTCTTCTCGAAGATATCCAAAAGCTTGCCACAAACGCCCGCCGCCCGAAAACTCTCCTCAGCCAGGATGGTGAGGTGGTTCCGAACAGAAACATCATCCATACTTATATGAGGATAGATGTTCTTTCGGACGAATGCAAGAGCATCCGCCTTAACCCCACCATCAAAAGAAGAGCCAGACTCAAAAGTCTTACGCTTCTTCTTCTCTGGCTCAGAAAGAAGTCGGGCAGAAGGAAGTGGTCGGAACAAGCTGGAAGAAGAAATCACAATGGGCTGAGAGCGAGTCCCCACGTTCTGAGGAGGAGGAGGAGGAGGAGGAGGAGGGGAGACGATTGCCCTGGCACCACCGGCCCTGGCCCGAGATTTTGCCTTAGCCTCCTGAACTCTCTGGTAAGATTCCTGAGCATTCTTCCTTGCCATATCTGCAAAAAGAAATAATTAGCAAAATTTACAAGTCGGCAAAAACTCAAGTCGACAGAAACAAGTCGGAAATAGGAAATGCATTTGCTACCTAGTTGCGACCGAACAAAGGTCGGCGTCCCCTGAAGGAATTTCCTAGTATCCAAGTATGGGGCCCTCCCCCACGCTTCTCGGAAAAACCCCCACAATGGCCGCCTCCACCTCGTCCAGGTCATCTAGACCATACTTTTCACAAGGGGAGGCCTCCAGCCAATAAAGGGGAAAGCGAGGGGAAGAATGCTCATCCAGGAAAAAGGGGTGGTGACCCTCTACAACTTGCACTTTGAAAAAATAATTTTTGAAGTCATGGAAGGATTCATCAAAAAGAGTGAAAATCCTCCGACCTTGTATGGCTCGGAAGGATACCCATTGCTGTTTGTTGTTTAGCCCGCTAAAGGGCTTAGTCATATGGAAAAGAAAGAAGAAAATCCTCAAAGAGGTCGGAAAGTCCAAAGCGTGACTAACAAACTGATAAATCTTCAGAAAACCCCAAGAATTGGGGTGAAGTTGAGTAGGGGCAACTCGACAGTGGTGCAAAACAGATATTTCAAAATCCGAGAAAGGAAGAAAAACACCCAAGCGGGTGATCATACATTCATACATAAAGAAAAAATGAGGGGCCGCCTCATTGACTCTCCCAAAACAAACCCGGTCTTCCGGACCCGGGGTTATCAACTCATATTTTGGCTCGTCCTCCTCCGAAGTACAAAGCCTGTGATGAGTACGAAGATGAGTGATAAACTCAGCGTCGACCAAAGGTTCCTCCCCAAGGACCGTGACATCAACCCATTGAGAAATAACATCTACAGAAGCCATTTTTTCTTTATATAAAAGGTGACAGAAACCTACAAAAAGAAAAAAGAAAAAGAAAATAAAAAAACACGGTCCCTAAAGAGAGGGTATACGAAGCCAAAACCTACAGACCAACCTATCCACCCACAAAACAAAAGCATGCAAACATAAGGCATGACGTGAAAGAAGTAAAGCTAACCTTTGTCCGAAAAGTGAAGGTTGGAAAAAGCAGAAATCTTCGAGCACCAAAATGCAGCACGAGCAAGGAAAGAAGAAGTTTGAAAGATTACAGAAACAGAAAAATGAAAGAGAGGGAAAGTATTTAGAAACATGCTAAGGGGCATAATGGTAAAAGCGGAGCAGTCATTAATGAGATTGCACCGTTACCAAAGCCCTCGAATCCCTGAATGCTTCCCCAACGGACACGACGCTTGAATTGACGTAACTGTCAGAAACAAAAGGTCGCAAAAATCACGTCGGTTTATAAGACTCATGTTTCCTCCAAATAAGTCGACTACGAACCCAAGTTAAATACTTGAACCCAAGCTCTAAAGAGACTTTGGGCTCAAGTAGGGGCACTGTTCATACCCTGGCCCAATGTCAAAGGCCCAGGTCCAAATAAAAGGCCTAATCTGAAGGATTAAGCCTAGCTAAGTACCGACTTTCACGTAAGAAGTCGGTATCAACCACGACTTGCTCTAAAGAAGTCGGACATGAGATTAGCTGGCAGATAAACACTCAATTCAAATGAGTAACCGCCCCTAAAATCTCTCTAACCGCTTCATAAAGCCATATCTTAACCTCCCCAAGATAATGGGGCGGTTAACATCCTAAAGATACGGCACTACGCCAACGGTGGTTATTGGCTCACCACTATAAATACACTGACACCCCTCAGGTATCTCTAGGCCCAATACTCTCTAGACCTGCTCACACTCTTGCTAACTTAGGCATCGGAGTGTCTTTGCAGGTACCACCCCCCATTCACTTACTAACACAAGTCGGACGGAGTCTCCCGAGTTGCATATTCACACGGAAACCTCCTCCTTCGCACATTTGGGCCAGCCAACGCCATCCATTCACTTACTAAATGCGTATTTTTCTTGGTGTTTTTTTAATGGATACTAAATGTTCCAATTTAACTTGTACAAAAAATTGAATTAGAAGGTAATGGTAAGAGTTTCTTCAAAGAAATCTAATCTTATGGGAAAAAAAGGAAATCACAGATAGTAAAAAAATAATAAATAATAAAAGAGATAATAACAATAAGGGCAATTTATCCAAATAAATAAATTTGTTGAAAGCTTTACTCAAATACACAAAATAGATATCCCTTACGTGATTGTGCATTTAACACTTTTATGTAAACCGTGGTAAGCTACCACGGTTTCTGATTATAACATAAACCGTGGCAAGCTACCACGGATTATGATGTTTGTGGTTTGTGTGTAAACCGTGGCAAGCTCCCACGGTTTACGAAGAGAGAAAGATAAGCATAAACCGTGGCAAGCTCTCACGGTTTATGAAGGGGGAATTTTAATCCTAAACCATTTATTTTTAGATGTTTGATTGCATCAATGTGGTATCATTTAGACTACGCATAATAATTGTGACAGAATACATGTATATAATAGAAGTTCAAACCATTTAAACTATCAAATACATAGCAGATAACATATTAGACAATTCTCAAACCTTTTTAACTATCAAATACATGGCAGATAATAAATTACAGAAGTCTGAAATACATAAGGCTAAATAGCATGCGAAGAACATAAACTAACATAGTTCACACCGGACATGACAATATGTCATAACTAATCAAAATCCTCAATGGTGTCACTGTCATCATTGTCGAACTGACCGAGCAGGTGACCTCCGGTGCCACACAATGGAGGACACCTCACCCTCCTAGGTCTCTGCTCTGCCGCTGGTCCTGATGGCTGTGCCGGAACGCCGCTGAATGCTGAGGCTGGGGTCCCTCCTAATGGGATCCATGGGTCAGTCGGAGATGCTGCAGGCTCGTTGAGGTCAACGGCCAACTGAGGAAGAACATCGTCAGTCTGTGGCTGCGGATCAGCAAACTGGGACTGGTCGTCAGGCATTTGTGGCCTATAATGGGTCCCATCATCATCCATGAGCATGTCTGCTATATCCCTATAGAACTCTGACTCAGTAACAGGATCATTGATGTCCATCCCAACAGCCGCGGTGGTATACCCAGCAAACGCATGTGGGGCGACATTCCCAAAGAGCTGAGAGCTACTACCCACATCGTAGGTCGATTGATCCATGAGCTACTACTCACATTGTTTTTCTTAATTCCCTAATTATAGCAATAACAGTGATTATAATAATAAGCGGTCCAATTCTAACAAAATCTAAGAGTAACAATAATAACTACCATTATCAGAAACGAGGACAACAATAATAATAATAACAATAAAACTACTAATGCTATGCACTCACAATAACAACAAAAATCAAATAAAAAAAATAATTTTACTAACAATAACCATAATAATATCAATATTTACATAAATAGTAATAATAAGAATATTAATAATAATCATAATAACTAACATCGGCGTCGATGTATCCAGCCACGTGAGCGACGCCATTTAATCGGTACAAGTGATCCTCATCCTCCATGCTCCACCAACTAAACCTCTTTCCATCCTTCTTTACTTTCCACAGATTCTCTCAAACCAACAACCCCCAAATTTGGCTTTGTGTCACAAATGATCCGTGAGAAGCTTCAGCGGATTATGTATTTATAGGCACTCACACGTAAATCGTGGTAACCCATAGCGGTTTACGTTCACGTCGCAATCTTCATAAACCGTGGGAGCTTGCCACGGTTTATACTTATCTTTCTCTCTTCGTAAACCGTGGGAGCTTGCCACGGTTTACACACAAACCATAAACAGCATAATCCGTGGTAGCTTGCCACGGTTTATGTTATAATCAGAAACCGTGGTAGTTTACCACGATTTACATAGAAGTGTAAAATGCACAATCACGTAAGGGATATCTGTTTTGTGTATTTGAGTAAAGCTTTCACCAAATTTATTTATTTGGGTAAATTGCCCTAACAATAAGATACAAAAAGAGACGGAGGAAGACACGAAGATGAACAATGGACGACTCAGGAAATGATGCGGATTTTTTTTAATTATGATAAAGAAGAACAAATATAGATTAACAAGGACTAATCAAATACCTGAAATCTAATACCAAATGATACGGAACGAATTGGGGTTACATTCCGTATCAAGGTCTTTGTCTGCAACACCACCACAGGAACGCACACCATAACCAATGTCCCTCGTTGCACACGTTGCCGTTCTTCTATTAGTGAGGATGGCAACTATTGACAAAGAATTTGGATGGCTGCCCCCGCCGACAACGTCATGGATCGCACCACCTCCCTCACCCGTGTCAGTCGCAGGTGCGTGCGACCTCTATTCATCATTTCTTGTTAAAACCGCCGCCTCTCCGAGGTGTGACTTCCTCTACTCGGTCAGCCTCTACCATCGACGTTTCTGCCTGCACCACTGTGGAGCTGTGCATAATCACCGCACATCCTCTCCCCTATCGCATATCCTTGGGGTCTCACAATGTGAATATATGCCGACCCATGGGTCTCCCAATCCGCTCAACTTCAAGTCCAGCAACAATTCTAGCATTTGGGCCTATTTATTTTTGGCCCAACAGACTCTTCTTAGTCTTATTTATGTTAATATGGTCATCAATATTATTGGTCTGCACAATTTCATTGGGCTTCGTAGCACCCAAACTCCTTTATTATTGTTCATTATTTCTAACTTAGCTACCACATGACGTCTATCATAATCCCACGATAATGTTCTATCCAAATTAGCATCTGTGTTATTGGTAGGATATCTCGTTAAATCAGCCTTCTTCATAACTGAATTGATTGCCTTAATTGTCGTGTGTGCCATTTCCTGATTTGAGAATTCATTCCTCCATTCAATCAAATCTTTATGGTAAATTACAACTTTACCCTTTCATTGTTCTTCCTCTCTAACCATATGCACCACCATCTCTACCGCTGCATCCCATTCCAACAACAGCGGTTTATTCCCATTTCCGTCATCTTTACTTTTATCTTTCCCAGTTATATATCTTCCTTTCATGATAACCCTACTGTTTTCTTCCATATCATCCATCATCACATAACACACTGAGCCATATACCTTGCTTTCAACTTCCTTAATAAACACATCGAATTCACTTATGCCTATGATAATGTGTATCCATTCGTTACACACACACACACACACACACACACACACACACACATGTACTCGTCCAACACTAAATGACAAATAGGATTTTGTTACTTTGTCACACTTCACCATCTCACCCCACTGTCCACTTATGCATATGATAATGTGTATCCATTCGTTACACACACACACACACACACACACACACACACACACACACACACATGTACTCGTCCAACACTAAATGACAAACAGGATTTTGTTACTTTGTCACACTTCACCATCTCACCCTACTGTCCACCAATAGTTCAGAATGTATCTTTTGATCAAGTATGTAGAGAATCTCTAAAGCATTCTAGCTACACCCTTATATTTTTGCTACGTTCATTCTCTTCCCATCTCCATACGCTATGAAAAATCTTCAACGGACCATCTATGCTAAGTGTGAGTGCTTCTTTCGCACTTCGAACGCTATAAAAGGCCAGCAACACTTTATAGTCTCCCATCTCATAAACCTTGACTACGTGAAGCCAGTCCGTTCGAGCTATTTCATTCAACATGCCGAAGTTTATAGCTTTTGTCGTACCCCCAATAATACTCTTCTGCAACCTATCGAAGTTATTTCTTGCCACTGAGACTTCTACTTTCTTTCTCCACCCATTTCCATTTGGATCCTTCATATTTTCTATCTTTTTCCCACTTTCCACACAATGAGATAATAATAATAAATTATCTAAAGATATTTTTTTAGGTTTTTCTGATTTTTTTATGATAACACAATTCATTTTTTTTTCATTGAATACTTTTTTTTACTGTATTTTTTTGGACACTAAGTGTTTCAATTTAACATGTACAAAAAGTTGAATTAGAAGGTAATGGTAAGAGTTCCTTCAAAGAAACGTAATGTTATGGGAAAACAAACGGAAACCACGAATAGTAAGAAAATAATAAACAATAAGGAACAAAGAGATTCGAAGGAAGACACGAAGATGAACAATGGATGACACATGGAATGACACGATTTTTTTTAATTAGGATAAAGAAGAACAAATGTAAATTAACAATGATTAATGTAATATCTGAAATCTAATACCAAATGATACAGAACGTATCAGGGTTACGTTCCGTATCAGGGTCTTTGTGTTGTATCATATGAAAGCAAATAGGGATACCATACCATTCTTCTGCTTTCGTGTACAGATATATGTCACTGATCCGCTTCGTCAAAGTAAAAAGCTATATAATTCTTGCTATGATATATTTTCTAGTAGCCTGTCCATAAAAACAGTAAAAGATTTCTTCTCCAAACGAAAATACTCTTCTTGATTTCAAACTCTTAAATCCTTGCCTTAGTATTGTGGTTGTCTAACCTTACCCCTCTATCTCTCTTGTCCTCTCTTTCTCTCATCTCTCTTACGACCAAAATTATAAATCATTAATTTCACATTAAAAAATTTTTTAAAACTCCTTTGTATTTAAATGTTGATTATCTATCTATACGAATAATTTGATGGCAAAATTTTATTCTTCTTAGTCTTAATAGTTGTTCATCCTTATCACTTGATTAGATCCCTGAGATCACAAAGATGTTAGTCATGTGCGTGTACTTCGACCTTATAAGAGAATGACATTTTTATAGCACACACAATATAGTAGCTTCAGTTAACACAAGATTAAAAAAATGGGGAAGGAGGGGGTATATCTAGCAATATACAACTGAAAAATTTGAATCTTTGAAATAGTTAAACTTTTTAATTTGGAAAGAAAAAAGGAAGAAACAACTACTAGATATTTGAAACTCAACATTTAAAATACACAATATACCCTAGATTAGTTTATATCTACTAACCTCCAATATCTAATTCAAGATCTTCATAGCCTCCACTATTAAATCAAAGAGTTAGAAGGATAGAATTGAAACCCTATACCTAAACCTAATAGCAGGAGAGAAATATAGTAAAGAGATGTAAAAAATAACACGTACATTAAGATCTAAACCCTAACCTAATAGTGTCAGAAAGAAGAAGAAGAGCATGCAATGAGCACATCTAGTATTAGTCTAAATATTATAATTTTAATAAGCGTGTAGAACATATTTTAAATATTTAATGCAGGATAGAGCATATTCCGAATGAAAAATATGTCAAGGTAATCTCTTATAGAAAAGTAGATATAGACCATTTATTTCGAATATTATTATCCTAGTACGGACTGATTTGTCAACTATTCTCTTCTATCTTTATAGCAGATTATCCTCATTAGCACATTATAAATAATTATTCACTTAATACCAGTAAAAAAAATATTAGTAAACCTACTTAAGGAATTGAAGCAACCATAACAAAATTATGGAAGGCCAAACAATTATTTGTTTTTAATTATCATTAAAATAGTATATAGGTTAGAGAATCATTTAATGTCATTCATATTTTAAAAACCTACTTAATATTCAAAAATCTATTACTTGAACATATAATTCATTTTTCACATCCTAAGCCTCATTCAAATAATTAGTATATTAAGTGAGCAATCTTCTCTATAAATTCTAAGCTACCAGCAATAGATATAAACAACAAAGAGAATTAGAAGAGAGGCAGCAATAAATATAAATAATAAAGAGAATTGGAAGAGCAGACGAAAAGAGAGAAAAGGAAGAGAGAAAACATGAAGCTAACAAAAATATGGGGTCAATGTAAAGGAAAAAGCAAGAATCAAAACAAAAAAAGCCTATGAATAGATCTAGGGGATGGCAGGCTTAAGTAATGAGCACACCTTTTTGTTTAAATATCATGATTTTATTAGGCTTCCTATATAATTATATTTCTAATGAAAAAATATATCATATTCTAATGAAGATATACACAAGATAAAAAAAATGGGAAGGGAGGGATATATCTAGCAATATACAATTGAGAAACTTAAATTTTTGAAATAGTTAAACTTTTTAATATAGAGGGGAAAAGAAAGGAAACAACTAATAGATATTTGAAACTGAACATTAAAAATACACAGTATAAACCCTAGATTAGTCTATACCTACTAACATCCAATATCTAATCCAAGATCTTCATAGCTGCCACTATCAGATAGAAAAATGAGAAGGATAAACTTGGAACCCAATACCCTAACCTAATAATAGGAGAGAAATATACGAAAGAGGTGTGAAAAATAACACGTAAATCAAGATAGCTCCCTAAGTATTCTAATTTAAGTTGTACAAAATGTTGAATTAGAAGGTAACGGTAAGAGTTCCTTCAAAAAAATCTAATGTTATGGAAAAACAAAAGGAAACCACGAATAGTAAGGAAATAATAAAAATAAAAGAGACAATAACAAGAAGGAACAAAAAAACGCGAAGGAAAACACAAAGATGAACAATGGACGACGCAGGGAATGACGTGGTTTTTTTTAATTAGGATAAAGAAGATCAAATATAGATTAATAAGGGTTAATCTAATACCTGAAATCTGATACCAAATGATACGGAATGTATCAGGATTACGCTCTGTATCAGGGTCTTTGTCTGCAATACCACCACAGGAACACACACCAGAACCAGTGTCCCTCGTTGCGTATGCTGTCGTTCTTCCATTAGTGAGCATGACAACCATTGGCAATGAACTTGGATGGCTGCCCCCGCCGACAGTGTCGTGGCTCACACCACCTCTCTCACCGAATCAATCGTGTGTGCGTGCGACCTCCATTCACCATGACCTGTTGAAACCGCCCCCTCTCTGAAGTGTGACTTCCTCTACTCGATCAACCTCTACCATCGACGGTTCTGCCTGCGCCACCATGGAGCTATGCATCATCACAACATATCCTCTCCCCTATCGCATGGCCTTGAGGTCTCACAATGTGAATATGCCGCCCCCATGGGTCTCCCAATCCGCTCAACTTCAAGTCTAGCAATAATTCTATCATTTGGGCCTATTTATTTTTGGCCCAAAAATCTCTTCTTAGCTTTATTTATGTTAATATGGTCATCGATACTATTGGTCTATACAACTTCATTAGGTTTCATATCACCCAAACTCCTTTTATTATTGCTCATTATTTCTAACTCAGCTACCACATGACTTCTATCATAATCCCACGATAATGTTCTATCTAAATTAGCATCCGCGTTATTGGTAGGATATCCTGTTAAATCAGCCTTCTTCAAAACTAAATTGATTGCCTTAATTGTCGTGTGTGTCGTTTCCTGATTTGAGAATTCATTCGTCCGTTCAATCAAATCTTCATGGTAAATTACAACTTTACCCTTTCGTTGTTCTTCCTCTCTAACCGTATGCACCACCATCTCTACCGCTATATCCCATTCCAACAACAACAGTTTATTCCCATTTCCATCATCTTTACTTTTATCTTGCCCAGTTATATATCTTCCTCTCATGATGACCCTACTGTTTTCTTCCATATCATCCATAATCACATAACACACTGAGCCATACACCTCGCTTTCAACTTCCTTAATAAACACATCGAATTCACTTATGTCTATGATAATGTGTATCTATTCGTTAATAACATCAAACACACACTCAATTCATTAATAACATCAAACACACACATATATGTACTCGTCCAACACTAAATGACAAACAGGATTTTGTTGTTTCGTCACACTTCACCATCTCACCCCACTGTCCACCAATAGTTCAGAATGTATCTTCTGACCAAGCATGTAGAGAAACTCCAAAGCATTCTAACCACACCCTTCTATTTTTGCTTCGTTCATTCTCTTTCCATCTTCATACGCTATGAAAAATCTTTAACAAACTATCCATGTTAAGTGTGAGCGCTTCTTTCGCACTTCAAACGCTATAAAAGGCCAGCAAGACTTTGTAGTCTCACATCTCACAAACCTTGACTACGTAAAGCCAGTCCTTTTAAACTATTGCATTGAACATGCCAAAGTTTATAGCTTTCATCGTGCCCCCAATAATACTCTTCTGCAACCTGTTCAAGTTATTTCTTGCCACCGAGACTTCTACTTTCTTTCTCCACCCATTTCCATTTGGACCCTTCATATTTTCTATCTTTTTTCCACTTTTCACACAATGAGATAATAATAATATGAATAATAATAAATTATCTAAATATATTTTTTTAGGTTTTTCTGATATTTTTTACGATAACACAATTCTTTTTTTTGTGCACTGAATACTTTTTTTGTTTTGCTATTTTTTTGGACACTAAGTGTTCCAATTTAACATGTACAAAAATTTGAATTAGAAGGTAATGGTAAGAGTTCCTTCAAAAAAACCTAATGTTATGGAAAAACAAAAGGAAACCATGAATAGTAAGAAAATAATAAACAATAAAAGAGATAATAACAATAAAGAACAAAGAGAATCGAAGGAAGACACAAAGATGAACAACGGATGACACAGGGAATGAAACGTTTTTTTTTAATTAGGATAAAGAAGAACAAATATAGATTAACAAGGATTAATCTAATACCTGAAATCTGATACCAAATGATACAGAACGTATCAGGGTCTTTGTTTGCAACACCACCACAGGAATGCACACCAGAAATAGTGTCCCTCGTTGTGCATGCTGTCGTTCTTCCATTAGTGAGCATGGCAACCATTGGCAATGAACTTGGATGGCTGCCCTCGCTGACAGCATCGTGGCTCGCACCACCTCCCTTACCCATCTCTGTCGCGTGTGCATGCAACCTCCATTCACCATCGCCTGTTGAAACCGCCCCCTCTCTGAGGCGTGAATTCTTCTACTCGGTCGGCCTCTACCATCGACGGTTCTCCCAGCACCACTGTGGAGCTGTGATCATCACCGCACATCCTCTTCCCTATCGCACAACCTTGGGGTCTCACAATATGAATATACCATCCCATGTGTCTCCCAATCCTCTCTATTTCAAGTCCAGCATCAATTCCATCATTTGGGCGTATTTGTTGTTGGCACAATAGACTTTTCCTAGCTTTATTTATGTTAATATGGTCATTAATACGATTGGTCTACACAACTTTATTGGAGTTCATAACACCCAAACTCCATTTATTGTTGCTCGTTATTTCTAACTCAGCTACCACATGACTTCTATCATAATCCCACGATAATGTTCTATCCGAATTAGCATCCGCGCTTTTGGTAGGATATCCCACTAAGTCAGCCTTCTTCATAACTGAATTGATTGCCTTAATTGTCGTGTGTGTGTCGTTTTCTGATTTGAAAATTCTTTCCTCCAAAGCTCCTTTCCTCTTAATCGCGTGCAATTCATTTCTGTTATTGCTTTCAAAACTCCTCTATTTGTGATGTATCATATGAAAGCAAATAGGTATACCGTAGCATTCTTCTGCTTTGGTGACAGATATATGTCACTAATCCGCCCCGTCTAAGTAAACAAGCTATATAATTCTTTCTATGATATATTTTCTAGTAACCTGTCCATAAAAATAGTAAAAGATTTTTTCTCCAAACGAAAATACTCTTCTTGATTTCAAACTCTTAGATCCTTGCCTTAGTATTGTGGTTGTCTAACCTTACCCCTCTATCTCTCTTGTCCTCTTTTTCTCTCGTCTCTCTTACAACCAAAATTATAAATCATTAATTTCACATTAAGACATTTTTTAAAACTGCTTTGTATTTAAATGTTGATTATCTATCTATACGAATAATTGATGGCAAGAGTTTATTCTTCTTAGTCTTAATAGTTGATCATCCTTATCACTTGATTAGATCTCTGAGATCACAAAGATGTTAGTCATGTGCGTGTACTTTGGCCTTATAAGAGAATGACACTTTTATAGCACACATAATATAGTAGTTTCAGTTAACACAAGATTAAAAAAAAATGAGGAGGGAGGGGTATATCTAGCAGTATACAATTGATAAACTTGAATATTTTAAATAATTAAACTTTTTAATTTGGAAAGAAAAAAAAGAAACAACTAATAGATATTTGAAACTGAACATTCAAAATACACACTATACCCTAGATTAGTCTATATCTACTAACCTCCAATATCTAATCCAAGATCTTCATAGCCGCCACTATCAAATCGAAGAGTCAGAAGGATAGAATTGAAACCCTATACCATAACCTAATAGTAGGAGAGAAATATAGTAAAGAGATGTGAAAAATAACACGTAAATCAATATCTAAACCCTAACCTAATAATGTCAGAAGAAAGAGAAAGAGCATGCAATTAGCACATCTAGTATTAGTCTAAATATTATAATTTTAATAGGCGTATACAACATATTTTTAATATTTAATGTAGGATAGAGCATATTCCAAATGAAAAATATGTCAAGGTAATCTCTTATAGAAAAGTAGATATAGACCATTTATTTCAAATATTATTACCCTAGTACGGACTAATTTGTCAACTATTCTCTTCTATTTTTATAGTAGATTATCTCATTAGCACATTATAAATAATTATTCACTTAAGATCAGTAGAAAAATATTAGTAAACCTACTTAAAGGAATTGAAGCAACCATAATAAAATTATGGAAGGCCAAACAATTATTTGTTTTCAATTATCATCAAAATAGTATATAAGTTAGAGAATCATTTAATGTCATGCATCTTTTAAAAACCTACTTAATATTCAAAATATATTACTTGAACATATAATTTATTTTTTCACATCCTAAACCTCATTCAAATAATTAGTATATTAAGTGAGTAATCTTCTTTATAAATTCTAAGCTAGCAGCACTAGATATAAGGAACAAAGAGAATTAAAAGAGAAATAGCAATAGATATAAGCAATAAAGAGAATTGAAAAAGCAGACGAAGAGAGAGAAAAGGAAGATAGAGAACATGAAGCTAACAAAAACATGGGGTCAATGTAAGGAAAAAAGCAAGAATTAAAACAAAAAAAGCCTATGCATAGATCTAGGGGATGGCAGGCTTAGGTAATGAGCACACCTTCTTGTTTAAATATCATAATTTTAGTAGGCTTCCAATGAAGATACACACAAGATAAAAAAAAATGGGAAGGGAGGAATATATCTAGTAGTATACAATTGAGAAACTTAATTTTTTGAAATAGTTAAACTTTTTAATTTAGAAGGGAAAAGAAAGGAAATAACTAATAGATATTTGAAACTGAACATTCAAAATACATAGTATAAACCCTAGATTAGTCTATACCTACTAAAATCCAATATCTAATCCAGCATCTTCATAGTCGCCACTATCAGATAAAAAAATGAGAAGGACAAATTTGGAACCCAATACCCTAACCTAATAATAGGAGAGAAATATACCAAAGAGGTGTGAAAATTAACACGTAAGCAAAGACAGCTCCCAAAGTATTATAATTTAAGTTGTACAAAAGGTTGAATTAGAAGGTAATGGTAAGAGTTCCTTAAAAAAAACCTAATGTTATGGAAAAACAAAAGGAAACCACGAATATTAAGGAAATAATAAAAATAAAAGAGACAATTACAAGAAGAAACAACAAGAGACAAAGGAAGACACGAAGATGAACAATGGACGACACAGGGAATGATGCGATTTTTTTTAATTAGGATAAAGAAGATCAAATATAGATTAATAAGGGTTAATCTGATACTTGAAATCTGATATCAAATGATACGGAATGTATCATGATTACGTTATGTATCAGGGTCTTTGTTTGCAACACCACCACAGGAACACACACCAAAACTAGTGTCCCTCGTTGTGTATGCTGTCGTTCTTTCATTAGTGAGCACGACAACCATTGGCAATGAACTTGGATGGTTGCCCCTGTTGACAGCGTCGTGGCTCGCACCACCTCTCGAACTGACTCAATCGCATGTGCGTGCGACCTCCATTCACCATGACCTGTTGAAACCGCCCCCCGAGGTGTGACTTTTTCTACTCGGTTAGTCTCTACCATCGACGGTTCTGCCAGTACCACCGTTAAGCTATGCATTATCACCGTACATCCTCCCCCTATCGCACAGCCTTTGGGTCTGACAATGTGAATATGCCGCCCCATGGATCTCCCAATCCGCTCCCCTTCAAGTCTAACATCAATTCCAGCATTTGGGCCTATTTGTTGTTGGCCCAACAGACTCTTATTAGCTTTATTTATATTAATATGGTCATTAATACTATTGGTTTGCACAACTTCATTGGGCTTCATAGCACCCAAACTCCTTTTATTATTGCTCGTTATTTCTAACTTAGCTACCACATGACTTCTATCATAATCCCACGATAATGTTTTATCAGAATTAGTATCCGCGCTATTGGTAGGATATCCCACTAAAATCAACCTTCTTCATAACTGAATTGATTGTCTTAATTGTCGTGTGTGCCGTTTCTTGATTTGAAAATTCTTTTCTCCATTCATTCAAATCTTCATGGTAAATTACAACACTACCCTTTCATTGTTTTTTCTCCCTAGCCATCTGCACCACACCACCATCTCTTCCGTTGCATCCCATTCCAACAAAAGCGGTGTACTCTCATTTTCACCATCTTTATTTTTATCTTGCCAGTCGTATATCCTCCTTTCATGATGACCCTACTATTTTCTTCCATATCATCCATCATCACATAATACACTGAACCATATACCTCGCTTCCAACTTTTTTAACGAACACATCGAATCCACTTATGCATATAATAATGTGTATCCATTCTTTAATATCATCAAATATACATGTATCTTTCTACACTTGTCCAACACTAAATAACAAATAGGATTTTGTTGCTTCGTCACACTTCACCGCCTCACTCCACTGTCCACTAATAGTTCAGAATGTATCTTTTAACTAAGCGTGTAGAGGAACTCCAAAGCATTTTAGCCACACCTATCTATTTTCGCTTCGTTCATTCTCCTCCTATCTCCATATGCTATAAAAATATTCAACAGACCATCCATGTTAAGTGTGAGCGCTTCTTTTGCACTTCGAATGCTATTAAAGGTCAGCAAGGCTTTGTACTCTCACATCTCACGAACCTTGACTACGTGAAGCCAGTCCTTTCGAATTGTTGCGTTCAACATGTCGAAGTCTATAGCTTTCGCCGTGACCCCAATAATACACTTCTGCAACCAGCTCAAGTTATTTCTTTTCACCGAGACTTCTACTTTCTTTCTCCACCCATTTTCATGTGGATCCTTCATGTTTTCTATCTTTTTCCTACTTTCCACGTGATCCCTTCCCAGAACAAGATTTTTCCCACGTTCGAATACTCCGTCATTTGCATGCCTCATAGTAGTTTCAACGTCTATCACGTTCTTTTCTTGAGTATTAATCTCCCTCATATATTTAGCTTCTCTCATAAAGATCTCCTTTCTTCTTAATCGTGTGCAATTCATTTTTGTTATTGCTTTCAAAGCTCATCCCATTTGTGGTGTATCATATGAAAGCAAATAGGTATATCATACCATTCTTCTATTTTTGTGACAGATATATGTCATTGATCCGTTTCGTCCACGTAAACAAGCTATATAATTCTTAGCTTCAATATATTTTCTAGTAGCCTATCCATAAAAATAGTAAAAGATTCTTTCTCCAAACAAAAATACTTTTCTCGGTTCTAAACACTTAGATCCTTGTCCTAGTGTTGTGGCTGTCTAACCCTATCCTTCTATCTCTCTCGTCCTTTCTCTCTCATCTCTCTTACCACCAAAATTATAAATAATTAATTTCACATTATGAATTTTTTTTAAAATCATTTGTATTTAAATGTTGACTATCTATCTATACAAATAATTTGATGGCAAAAGTTTATTCTTCTTAGTCTTAATAGTTGATCACCCTTATCACTTGATTAGATCCCTCAGATCACAAAGATGTTGGTCATGTGCATGTGCTTCGGCCTTATGGTTTCCCTTTCTTGCCCCTTTTCTTTTGTTACAATTTCGGGTATTTAGGTTTTCAAATGTTTTTGTTTTTCTTCTTCCAATCCTTCTCGCGTGTAACTTCCGAACTCAGGAACAACACCTCCCCCTTAGAGCCCATTAGGAATAGAGAAAGAGCAAAGAAAGCAAGAAAAAAATAATAAAAATAAATAAATAAATAACCTAGCAATAATTATAGATTTTATATACGAGAGACAACACGATACACAATTACTCAAAGCACACAAACGCATACACCCCATAACCAGAGAGAGAGAGAGAGAGAGAGAGAGAGAGAGAGAGAGAGAGAGAGAGAGAAAAGAAGCAGTGGGAAAAAACACAAACGAGAACCAAAAACCCAGAATCTAGAAAGGGAGAAAGAAACAGCTCTATCATATCACATAGCATACCAAATTCAACACAACACAGAACAAGAGAAAGAGAAGGGAAAAAAAAGGAAAAGAAAGAAAGAAAAAAAAAAGTACTTCCTTCAAAAAAAAAAAATATTTTTTATAGAATATTATACCATTTATTAAGATTGTTATTTTTGGTGTATTCGTGTTTCCTGTGAAGAGAGGTAGAGATCTTGTCCTCCTACAATGTCCACTTTGTAGCGGGCAAGGTAATCTCTTCCAGCAAATTTTCCCCTTCTAATCTCTTTCACCAATCGAAATTTCACGTTTTTTTTTTTGTTTTCTCGTTAACGCTTCGAATCAGAGCTTCTTTTCCCCCTTTTGATCGATACCCATTATTGCTTAGGTACCTAAAAGTGTTCGATTCTCTTTATTCCGTTTCAATTTTGCTGCTTTTTAATGCGCTTTCTTTCTTCTTCCTTTGTTTTTTTGGTATTATTCTCTCCACCGGGGAAGGAGGGGTTTTATTCAACGAACGTTTTCCAGAATTGGGATTAGGGTTTTCTTTCTATGCGAGTGTCTTTTGACGGGTATGTATGTATACTCAACTTGTTTGGTTTGGTGGATTTTCCTTTTTCTAGGGTTTCTTTGGATCGAAGCTCGGCAGTTGCGGAATTTGGAAATTTTCCGAGTGATTAGGGTTTTGATCAGAGTGTGTGATTCAACGGAAGACTGAGGGTTGCTCCTTCGTGAAATGGGCATGAGCTCTAGTCTCTTCAAGGGTTCAAATTGTGGATTTGGGGCTAAGGTGTTTGATCATTTGCACTTGGAGATTGCTTAAGATGGGGATGAACATTGCTACTATGAGCATGGAAGAGGATTGTCTATATCAGTGACAGTGATCAAGATTTTGAGAACGGATTTTTGAAACAGTACTAAAAGCCTTTCCCAGTCTTTCATTTTTGGTGTTCCCTTGTTCAGTCTTAGCTGGGGAATCGTTTTGGTTTCTGGCCTTGGCACGGAGGAAAAGTTGATCATTCTTTGTTTATAGTCGAGGAAACACAGAGGATCTGATTTTGGTGGTCCATTATTGTTTCTGAAGAAACCCTTTTGGATTGACATTGTTAGGGTGAGCTTAATACCATATCATAGTCCATAGTGCTCCCAAACTTATACTGATTGGGTTTGTGTTGAATCCTCATCTGTGGTTGCACTAGGACTTTACTGAGTTAGACTTAGATTGAGTAGTTGCTGTGCTCCGCAGTTTTGAATTAAGTTCCGAATAATAGTTTGAGCTGTTTTCATATTTTGGTGAAGGAAAGCAAAGCTTGGTGGTTTCCGAAATCCGTGTTTCTAGTGAGCAAGAGGTTTATGGAGGAATATTAAAACTGGAAATGAGTGTGATGACATGGTGCATGGACAGGAGCATAGTTGCTGTTTCGTTCCCTTTCTGGAACATTGCTGCTGGAAACTAATTGAAGCACTCTCAATTTTGGAAGGATTTTGCACTGGGCATATCTGGATTTTGTGCAATGTCGCGGTGCTTTCCATTTCCACCACCAGGATATGAAAAGGAAGCTAGAACAGATGAAGTAGACTTGTTAAAAAAGGTTATTATACTTTTTAATTCTATATTCACATGGAGTTTGACAATGTTAATTTGCATGATTATGTACACGAGACATTGGAGGAGACTAAGTGCTGTCATGCATTCTTGCTCAATTTAATCATAATATTGGATAATTTTCATGCCAAGTAATAATGAATTTGTTGCTTAGAGTCCACTACATAGGCTCTTTCAAACAATAACAACAAAGCCTTGTCCCACTAAGTGGTCTTTCAAACAATGACATACAGACCATTAGTAGAAAGGTATTGTTTAATTGGGGGTATGGATCCAATTTAGGATGATTAAAGATTACATCACAAATTCACAAAGGATTTTTGTTTTTTTGTTTTTTTGTTTTTTGGGAGAAAAGGGAGGGGGGGGGGGGGGTAAGACACATAGAGAGTGTGAGAACGGAGTACAACTAAGTTCATATCATACTGAATTTGATAGTTTAATCTTTTTTTCCTGCATGGACCAGTGGGGTTTGTTCATCTTGGTTTATGGAAGTTTTCGTTCATTTATGATATACTACTTCCCATAGTTGCATGTCATGTCAAATGTTCACTTTGTCATCTTATATGCTTATGTGATTCATGCTATATTTTTCTGTGTTTTGTCTGAAATACTTCTGGGCTGTGTCCAAAATTGGATTTTGGACAGTTTGGTGGAAGTGCATTGCTGATTATATAAGTTCCAAAGAGGATTGAGTGTAGAAATTATGTTCTTGCTGCTCTAGGAGCAAGGATATTTTGAACATTGTATGTATATCCTGTTCTATGCACATTGATCTCCTCACAAGTTTCATTAAATCCTCATTGTTATCTTGTCTTTCCCTGGAAACCAACATAGTTTAATTATTTTGATAGAAAACCATTGAGATTTATTATTCCCTTGTAAAACAGATATCTACTTTCATATTAAATTGATAATAGTGTTGATGTATCATTTGATTCATAGCTGCCTATAATAGTATTTAGCATGCTTGACAAAGTAAACACATATAGTGCAGTCATTCATACTACCATGCAAATTACTACTTTTGTTTTGGATTTTTGCTGGTTTTGCAGGGGAGTAGGTGCAGGTTCTCTAACCATAGGTTGTGATTTACGTGATGAGTGCTTTTGTTGTAAAACAGTTATCTTTGTGTTTGATGTTCTGTCTTCCGATTTAAAATAGTATGCCACGTTACCTATTTAAGCAAGGATCAGTATTGTTTGAGAGCAATGTTTTTTTTTATTTCTTGCTTCTGTCACATGGAATAAAGCCTGATTTTCAAATTTTTGGGTGGCCTACATAGATATACATCCTTCTTGTATGTTCTAACAATCATATTCTGCTGACTGATGTGGAATGATAGGATTTAGAGCGCTTTTGGTTGAAGGATACTGACAACCATTTGGGGAAAAGATCTAAAGGTTTTATGACCTGATCTTGCATATGATAGGAAACTTTAAAAGACTGGCCATGTTGACATAATAATAACAGCTTTTTGAAGTTTCAAAGACAGGCCACTGTTTGAAATGCCCTGTGTGTGTATTTTTAACTTAAGCCTAATCTGATGTGTATTCTAATATGGCACTAAAAACTTTGAAATAACTGCTGTTAGCTAAACCATACACTGGTCAAAAGGGGATCTAAATATCGGTTTGGTAAGCGAGAATGAGAATTTTGAAGCTGGTGTATTTTTGTTGTTTGTTGGGGGGGGGGGGGGGATGGGTATAGAATTTGGAAACTAAGGGACAGTTATAGAATCATGTGAGAGTTCAACAAATGCAAAAGTTCCTTTTTTTGAACTTTTTCATAAATAAAAACTAAAAATCAATGTTCCTTGTTTTGAACTCCTTTATTCGTAATCTCCCCTTCCCCTACCACACGGGGAATAATTGAAATGTGCCATATGATTGGTGTCCCAATCTCTCCTCCTCTAATAGGGTTGGTTAACAGGATGGTTCCTTGTTTCAATCTGTGGTAGGATCCCTTTTTTTTGGGGTGGGTATTGAATTTGGAAACTAAGGGACAGTTATGGAATCATGTGAGAGTTCAACAAATGCAAAAGTTCCTTTTTTGAACTTTTTCATAAATAAAAACTAAAAATCAATGTTCCTTGTTTTCAACTCCTTTATTTGCAATCTCCCCTTCCCCTACCACACGGGGAATAATTGAAATGTGCCATATGATTGGTGTCCCAATCTCTCCTCCTCTAATAGGGTTGGTTAACAGGATGGTTCCCTGTTTCAATCTGTGGTAGGATCCTTGTATCTGTAGCATTCCCTAACAGGTACCTCATGCCTTCAGGTTTGTAGGTAGTCGTCAATTCTTTGCAAGATGGGTTCTAAGGAGAGTTCAGGGTATATCTGATTAAGTACAGTTACTTTACAAAGCTCTTACCTTAAGCAAAGATGATTATGATATTTAGGTTTCTCGTGATTTAGCTGATCAGTGGCTTTTCAATGCCACTTCCCTCTCCAGCTGTACATGCAAAGGACAAAAACGACACCTGAGTAAATTATGTCTTTAAATTCTTAACAGCATATGAGGGAAATAATTTGAGATCAAATGGAAAGTAAAACCAAGTATCTTTTGTTCTTTGAGGGCATTCATTGTGGAGGTTGATTTTATCAAGATCAGTTAGATTAACAAATTGGTTGATATACTGAAGGGATTGTAGGGCAGAATATGGTCTAGTTGTGGAGATTATGACTGTTTGCTTGAATCTTCAACTAATATAAGTGTAAGATATTCAAAGCATGCTGCATCTTAACATGACCTTACATGAAACTGTATTCTTGTAGCTTGATATTATGTGCAATGATCAAGTTCTTAATATGAGTGTTTCTTTAGCCTTAACCTCAATGTTAAATGTTTAATACATACAGAAAGTGAATCTATATGAAGTGCTAATCATTTGACATATGGGATGACAGAAATGACTTTACCAGCAATGCTTTCCTCATTTGAATAATTAAATTTTAAGCTTCTCCTATTTTACTATGCATTGTCAAACAACAATAAAGCCTTATCTCTCTACGCAGTAGGTGGAGTTGTTTACATGAATCAAACAATGACATTGTATCCTACCATAGATTATTTCTGTGTTTAACTCACTTTTACTTCTATCCCTTTAAAATTCCACTCTGCACTAAAATGAAATTATTTTCACATATGAGCTGTTTAATGCTATAGTTTTTAGTTTGTCAAATGCACCATGTAGAAATTTTCTTATTTAGCATTAGGGCTTATCTTGTCACTTCATTTGGTAATGGGTGTGCAAAACCCTCACAAGAAGCTTCAGCTTTACACACAAATATCCTTAGTGAGTCCTAATTTCTAATTTTAAGAATTATATATGTCATTGATCCAATACAGTAGGCTAATATATTAACTGTGGTCTAGATGATTATGTCTTGTGATTAAGAAGAAGATTGCACAGGTCTATGTTTGCAGCCTTTATATATGAGCAACAAATTGATCGGGGTTTCACCTATTATCTTGCTCTTTGTTAAGTCAGGCATGATAATATATGAGGGTGTTGCGCTCTGTTTTTAAATCTCTGGGTTATTACTAGCCATTTATAATTGTCATGTATTGCAAAGGCTGTGAAATATTGTTAATTTGAATGGCCAGGTTTATCCTTTTAGAATGTTCATGCTTCTGTTGAATTGAAATATCTGGTGCTTGAGGCTGCTAAGAAATTTAGGCATTAAAATGAAGTACATGCTTATATTTGATCGAAATATTCTGCCTGTGTGTTGCTCCCAAGTTTGCTTAAATCTGCACCTAAAGTCTGAAATATCTCTTTACACCATGTGATCTTTTCAGGAAAAGCACAAAGAAAAGAAACATAAAAAGGAGAAAAAGGACAAAGAAAAGAAAGAAAGTAAGGAGAAGAGAGAAAAGGAAGGAAGGGATGGAAAACATAAGGAAAAGAAGGACAAAAAGGATAAACACAGAGAAAAGAAGAAAGATAGAGACAAGGACAAGGTCAAGGAGAAGGATAGGGACAAGGCAAAGGTGTTAGATAGAGATAACAGTAAAACAGGTACTGCGGATGACAAAGAATTTCCACGACATGCTGAGGGTCCAAATGTGGGTAAAGCCTACACAAAGGATTCCAGGCAAAATGATAAGAAGGGTACTCTTGTTGAGGAGAAACCTGCCAAACAGCATACCATTGACAATGGGGAGAAGGCCAGACAAAACAATCATCTGGCTAAGGAGAACAAGGATTCTAAAATCCTCATGGAGTTGGATAGGATGGTTAGGGGTGGTAACGGAGGAGCTGAAAATCATTTGGTTCAGTTCACAGATATAAACCACAGGAAAGAGGAGGAGGCTGTTAGGTTTGTGGGAAAGGGCAGTGGTGCTTGGCTTGATGGTAAGGAAAAACTCAAGGATAAGGCTTTTATTGCTAAGAAGATCGATGCAAAAGGAATCCCGGCTCAAGACCGACCTATTGCAAATGCAGCTGTTCAGAATCATGTTGGAAATTTTCATCCCAGAGTTGATGGAGCACCCAAAGTTTTGGAGAAGAATAGGACTTTGGAAGCTGGAAATATTCATCCCAGATTTGATGGATTATCCAAACTTACGGAGAAAAAAATTGAAAAGACTTTGGAAGCAAGCATTGAAGGGAAAGAGAAGGTTAAGGAAAAGAAAGATGAAGGAAAAGAAAAGGTTAAGGAAAAAAAAGATGAAGGAAAAGAAAAGGTTAAGGAAAAAAAAGATGAAAAACGGAGAGAAAAAAGGAAAGATAGAGAGAAGGAGAAAAAAGGGCATGGAAAGGACAAAGACAGGGACAAAGAGAAGAAAAAAGAGGAGAAAGCTATGGAGCATACCGAAGTTAAAAACATAGAGCTCAATAAATCAAAAGAATGCAACAAAGCTGGTCCTATAGGTTTAAATTCTTTGTCACAAGTCAAGAACGGCCATGAGAATGCTGTTTCTGGTGAAAATCCCAAGAAACGAAAGGATGTTGAATCAAATGGAGTTCCACGTGGTGAGTGTTATTTGTGATGCATTTTGATTACTAAATATTTTCAAATTGTATGTAAATATAAATGGGTTACACCTCTTACCTGGTTTGAATTAATATTGTTTAACACATGGAATAATACCAACATCCCAAGAGAGAATGTGGATTTATGATGATGTCAGATGTTTAGATTGTTATTTTAATTGTAGGTATCTTTTCAGTCACATTGATCTTGGCTCAGTGTTTTGCTGTTGGCTGATGAGTTGTCGTTAACTTTTGAATTTTCTTACAGCCAATGACAATTGGCCTAGTAAGCTGCCAAGACCATCTTCCTCTCACCTGTTCGCCGAAAATGGAAGGATATTGGAACCATGCCAAATTTCCATTCCAAATGCATCTGACAGGCAAGGAGGAGCAGCCCCTAATGTTAAGATAGAAAACAAGGCAGGCAAGATAAACGGCATCATTGCCACTCAGCCGTTTGAAGTTCCCTCAAACAAGAGCCATATTGCTCCTCCTGCACCAGCTGAACCGGTCATTGGAGCAACCATAAAACCCCCTCATCCGGATACCAAGTACCTAAGCCAGGTATATTCAATACCGAAAATGGAGGAGTGGTCTGGTTTCGATGATCAAGAATGGTTGTTTGGTAGCAGTAATTCTCCAGAAACGAGACGTGTGGTGGGATCTTCAGAGGTTACAGAACCACATCAAGTATGGGCAGAAGGTTTGCACATAGAGCCAGTAGATGTCTTTGCTCTGCCATATGTCATTCCATACTGATTGACTAAACGCATGATTAGCACATGATACTTCAATTATATAGTCGGCACGAGGAAACCCTCCTTTCTAGGCCCCCTATATGGGACCAAAACTGCAGCACGAGGGAGGAGCTAGGAACTGATTCCAAATTTCTTGAAAGCATTCTTTTGTTATTTGCACACACACTGCAACAAAGTAACCAGTGACTGCTGATTGCATTGATCTTAAAACTGTCTGGGGTGGTGACTTGTGAGTCTGACCAATCACTCACCTTGGACCAACTTTGTGTCACTATTAGTTGCATTGTTTGATGCATTGCTGCAGGGCCTGGTTTTGGGGTGCAATTCTTGTTATGCAGCCTTTGCAGGTTGTGGATATTGGGAGAGAGAGGAGAGGAGCGGAAACATGCTAGCTTGTGCATCATCTTGTTTATCTTATTTTTGTTGAGAGCTGAGGCACTGTTTCTAATTGAGGAATGAGAATGTAAGAAAAAGAATACATGTGTGGCCTTGGCAACTCCACCACAATTTTGATTTGTAACATATAGAACTTTCTTTTAAAAGGATATGTATGGTAGAGAAGGGAGCCCCCTCAAAAAAAAAAGAAAAAAAATGATCGGATTCATTCATTCAGTATCCTGTAAATTTTATTGGTCGTTTGAATGAGTGTTACTCCTAATATGGTCAAGGTTGATTTGAAATATATTCTTGAATAAAGGTAGCATACACTGGCCAACCCTTTGTCTTGAATTGAATATTTGAGGTGTAGTTGATATGCATTCAACAATGAACACCCTTTGTAATTGTAAGTCACCAAACTAGGTTTTGCAAGTTAGGTTCCTTTTCAGTTTTGGATGACAGGGACGAAAGAGAGAAAATATTACAAATTATAGTTAATAAGTTACTATTTGTACCCATAAAAGATAGATGTTGACAAATGTATCCATATAAGAATAAAATGATAATTATAACCACGGAAGATGGCTTCCGTGTGTTAAGAGTACCCGCACATTGGTTATAGAATTGGTCCGTTAGGGTATATTCTTGGCACACGAAAGTTATCTTTCGTGGGTATAATTGTCGTTTTATTCTTATATGAATACATTTGTCAGCATTTATATCTTTTATGGATATAAATGGTAATTTATTCTTTTTATAATTTTCCCCAATTTTTTTCTAAGACCCAAGCAACAAGTTTGGCAGAACACACCAACCTCATTAATGATTTATTATGTAAGAGTATATAAATGACTTCATAAGTAAGCTGTAAGCCTCTTCAAATTAAGTTCAAGGTGTAAAATTGTCTACCTTAATTTAATTTAATTTAATACTCCATACAACGAAGCATTTGAGTCAATTAAATACGAAAACTACTTTTTCCCAACCTCTTCTTCCGAATTCATTGCTATTTGGACACCCTCAAAAACCAATGGCTCCTACTATATATATAGGGTTGCTCATTTCTTATGAGTCATGACAATAATAAAAAAAGAAAGAATTTTTATTGTTAATTAATTTTAGAATCACATAAAAAATTAACTTGACCACTGCTAGATTTTATCATCTTTTTATTCCTATATGATTCAATACCATCAGTGCCTTGACTACCCAGTACTACTCTTGTCTTGTGTTCATGTTCAACGTGTAAATATCTTAATAAGCTCAATAATATGGCTTGCCACTTCCTTAGCTTCTTTCCTTTTTAGCTATAAAGCACGGATACTTCATTGATTTATCGTGTTCATGTATTGGACACATTTTAGACACGACACTCCTTCGATATGTGTATCTTTTATGTTCAATCGTCTTAATAAAAAATAAAAAATCTTTTCTAGACACGTTTGTACATACTTAAATATCATCACGTGTCAGTAAATCCAGTCTTTTCTTAACATATATTTTTGAAACGGATTTAAAAATAGTATATATTATCAATTATTAAAACAAAAAATATTTTAAAAATATTAAAAATAATTAAAAATTAATTTATATTTTAATATCAATAAAATATCAAAATATCATTATAATTTATCTAAAAATTATTTTATATTTTATATATATACAGTATTATCGTATCTTATAAAAAATTTTAAATTCGTGTATCTGCATATTTCGTGTCATGTCGTGTCCCTTATCCGTGTTCATATATGTGCAACATAACTTTTTGGTTAGTAGAGAGAGCGCCTTGATATTTTAATGAAAAGAAGATATTTGCAAGAACAAGGGAGGTTGAAGTTCTTGAATTAATTCGAAGGTTGTCAATTTCTATCATAAAAGAAGAATAAAAAAATTGAATGAAGGATGGCATTAAGAGTATAATTCACTTCAACTTTAAATGTAGATGGAGCCTAATTGTGATTTTTATATATTGTTGGGCAAACAATTCTTGTACAAATAATACAATATACCATGTTTATTTTTGGTAACATGAAAAAAAAAAAAAACGCATCCCAATTCCTAAATGCATATTATCCTCAATTGCTACATTGCATTGCATGTGCTAATTTACAAAATAGTACATTACATAATATTTATATTGAATACCACTGTAATACTTAAAAAAAATTACAATTATTTAATTATATTCGTTTTTTTTTTAAGTATCACTTATTCACTTACGCGATAAATGTGAAAAAGTAGTCATTTGACGGGAGGATATATAATTGTAAATAATAATAAAAAGCGGATTAGGTTATATAATTCATTTCATGAAACATTTTCAGATATTGGTGAACAGACGTAATATTAATAATCAGTACACAAAGCGAAGACCTGAAAGAAAATAAAATCTCGCTAATTAACTGAATCACATGCATGCATGGACCCCAACTGATTCATATATACATGTAAATGTAATGATTCTTCAACATCATACCCCTAACAAAGATAATTCATGTGATCATAACTCACCCCTGACCATATGGAAAACACTAATAAGCAAAGAGAAATTATTCATGCTTGTGGAACACCTTAAATAATTCATGTTCTCACTAAAAACATTGCAAGTATTTCTTCCATGTAGGACTATTATGGTACATCAAATGATTTTACGTCGAATATAATGTTATAATATATACATAATCCATATATATAAACCAAGATACATATTGCAACATATTAAAATAGGTTTAATTACTCTGTTAGTCCTTATAGTTTCGCGAAATTTTCAATTAGGTCCTTATACTTTTTTTTCTTTTAATTGAATTCTTGCACCAAATTTTTTTTTAATTGGGTGTCTACACTTTTTTTTCTTTTATTTAGGTCCTTATACCAATTCTTTTTTTTAGTTAGATCCCTATAAAATTAAGTTAATTACTACTAAGAAATATTTAATTGAAAAAAAATTAGTGCAGGGACTTAATTAAAAAGAAAAAAAAATATAAGAATCTAATTGAAAATTTCATGAAACTATAGAGAGCAATAAGATAATTAAACCTTAAAAATATAACTATTTATATATTTTTTTCTATCATATAAATTTTTAAGAGAAATAATTTTATGACATATTATCAATCACATCCTCTCGAATTTGCTTAAATTTTTGCATATTTTTCTTCTTTTTGTTTCACTTGAGATTTTTTTTAGGTTCAATAAAAATCGAATTATAAATCTTTTTGTTACGATGGGTAATTGGAGATTGATGGACTGGACTCGCTGGGTTGGCCCAATCGTCTGATGGAGGTGCCCTTGGACCAGGTTTACGTTTGGGAGCCTTCGTGCGACTTGCGTATGTGCGAGAATGGGAGATGGTACATGCAAAGACACTTCGATACCTATGTCAGCAAGGGTTAAAGCAAGTTTAAATAGTATTAGCACTTAGAGATACCTGAGGGGTGTTAGTGTATTTATAGTGGTGAACCAATAACTACCGTTGATGTAGTTCCACATTTCAAGGAGGATAATCGTCTCTTTATCTTAGGAAAGTTGAGATATGACTCCTGGAAGTGGGTTGAGAGATTTTAGGCAGTTACTTATTTGAATAGGTGTTATTTGCCAGCTAATCTTTACTCTCGACTTTTTTAGAGCAAATCGTGGTTAGATCTGACTTCTTGAGAGAATGTTGGTGTCCAATATTTGGATTGGGTCTTTTTACTTGGACCTGAACCTTAGAATTGAGTCAGAGTATAAACACTTTTTATTATAAAAATTATAATATTATGTCATGAAATTATTTTTTTTGAAAATTTAAATTGATAAAAAATATATATAATAAATAGTTATATTTTTAATATAAAATTTAAATTTTTATGACTAAAATATCAAAATTTAATTTTTATTAAAATAAAAAATGTCTAACATAAGATAAATAAAAAACTTAAAAAACTCTTAAAAACTGTGTTAAAAATATAAGTATATAATCATTTATATTCTTATTATTAATTTAAATTTAAAAGAAAAATAATTTTATTACAACACAGTCATGTTGAACTACTTATTCCGGAATTCATATATCACTTTAATTAATATTGGATCGTTGACACCTGTAGCGACCTCAAAGGTAACATGCAATCATATGCAATATTCAATTAAACGTCCAAAAAAAGAAACATACGCATTGATTTGTGAACAGCTAAAAGCGTATACGTACGTTGGGGACCCCGACGAAAATATCTTAGCCTAAAGACCCTATAATTTAATTTGCAAGCTACTAGAACAGTAAAACCGAGGGAATAGTTGATGCGATTATTAAATAACCATGGTGTTCAAGGTAAAAATATTAAAATCATCATCTGGTTTTAAACCAATAGAGTTGGTCCAACTTTGGACAGCACAATAAAAAATTAAAATGGGACATTTTCACCTAATTTATTTTAAAACAATCCAGACTAAATATCTAATAGTTACTTCATCAAGCGTTTTATGACGTATGGACACTTTATTGAGTTATCGTGTCTATATGTCGAATATATTTTAAATACAATACTCATTGATATTTGTTTGATATACATGTCTATTGTGTCTAATTATTTCTTACTAAAAAAATAAAAAAAATTTTCTGACACACTTAGATACACCTAAGTATCATCACGTATCAGCTTGTCCAGCATTAATCTTATGTATTTTTGAAATAAATTTAAAAATAGTATGTATTATTATTTATTAAAAAATATTTTAAATATTTTATAATATTGAAATAAAATTTTAAAAATAATTAAAAAATTAATTTATATTTTAATATCAATAAAATATCAAAATATCATTACGATTTATCTAAAAAATACTTATATTTTATATATATGCATTTTGCCGTATCTTATAAAATTTAAAATTCGTTTATCGGTATGTCCTCTGTGTCGTGTTGTATCTATGTCCGTGTCCGTGCATTATAGATAGCATCCTTGCAGCAAATTTCTCTTCTATCTTATCTGCTACGGAGAAAATCTCAAACAGAAAAAAGCTCTTGTCTTCGAACATCTTCATATTACGCACTTTTTAGATTTGTCAAAGGGTGAAGGCCGCCTTTGTTATTTTTCTGTTTCCTCCCTCTGCTCCCATCATCCTTCCACTCACATGCACCCACCATTTTCAGAATATGTCGTCATCTCCTGCCATTTCTAATAGTTGGATCCTTGCCGAACACCATACTTGTCTTGATTGAGAGCATGAGGCTAAGCAGTGGGTCACCGATTTAAAAGAATTTGAGTATCTAAGACATTGTGGCGGAACTGTTGGAAATTGGCGGTTCAAATTTCACCGCACTGGAAGACCATTGTGAAGAGCACGCCAGAGAAATTTTTTAGCTTTGGGAGGGCATTGGATCTTCCAAAGAGCTCTCCATATTTGTTTTTGTTGACAAATTTCTAGTTGCAATTTCGGTGGACCGTGGAGCATTCTGAAGGCATAAGTGTAGCCAAATTAAACAGAGTACTATCCAGTTTGCTATGCTGGCCAGGTTATCAAATCTTTCCTTTCGTTTATTAGAGTTTGTAGAATAATTTGTGTAATGTTTGGCTGAAATGTTGCTTTTATAATATCTCTTTGTCATTATTTGTTGTGGTTTATTAGCTGTAAAACACATTCAATTTAGTTGTTAAGAGTGGTATGGCTTTGAATTGAGCTAGGATCAATCTGTTTTAACTATCTATCCTCAAAGACTCTGACTTTGTCACCTTATCCTATTCTCCACATATAGTCTTTTTTGAGAATTTTTCGCCTTCCAAAACATTGCGCTACCCCACAAAGGATCATAGCCTATCTTTACCCTTAGAAAGGAAGTGTATCTAAAATATATATTTTTTAGAACTTTGCCCAATAGAGAGTGAAGACGAGAGATGATTCTCCATCTTTGTTTCCTAGCATAGTTAGATTAAAGGCTTTTAAATTCTTGAAATTCAATCCCCTTTGAGTTTGAGGTCTATAGCTTATATTTCACCAATCCAGTGTTGTCTTCTTTCATCCTCCTTTTGTCGCTACTAGAATCTCATTATCATACGTTGTATTTCTTCTATAAGAGTCTCAGGTAGTTTCAAACACTCCAACGCATATATAGAAATGAAAGTGGCTACGACTTTAATCAATGTTTCTCTGCCGCTAGCTGATAAGAAAAAATTTTTCAGTGCTGTAATTTCTTTGTCATCCGATCCTTAATATAATTGAAGGCTGCCTTCTTCGATCTCTGTATCACTGAGGACAGACCCAAGTATTTATCTTGGTTTCTAATATGGGAAATGTGGAGAATATTAGATAAAAGTATCTCAGATTTCAGAAATGGTATTTTTGCTGAAAAATAAGGATGACTTTTGTAGATTAACCACTTGTCCACTCACCTCATTATAAGATTGTAGGATTTGGACTACGTTAGCACATACTTGGGATGTTGTCTTATAGAATATAATTGATTCATCTGCAAAAATAGATGAGTGATGTAAGGACATTTGTAGTTCAAACGTATTCCGGTGATCTCATTCTTCTGTACTCTTTTGTAGAGCAGATGGGAGAAGCCCTCTGCAAAAAATAAGAATAGATAGAGAAAATGGAGTCGTCTTATCGCAATCCCCTACATGGCTTAAAGTAACCATGAGGTTGTCCTTCCACAGCAACAGAGTAGGAAACGGTCGTTATACATTCCTTCATCCACTCCACCCACCTTCTACAAAAATCCAATTTCTCTATAATAGCCCAAACGAATTTCCAATCAACCCGGTCGTAATCTTTGCTCATATCTACTTTCAACGCTAATTTTTCATCCCCAAACCTCTTATTCTTCAAAAAGTGTATAAATTCGTGAGTAATCAATACATTATCACTAATAAATCGGTCCTTTATAAACACCTTTGATTATCGCTAATAATTCTATTCATAGTATGTTGTAATCTATGCACCAGAATTTTAGAGATAATTTTATAAAAAATAGTACGAAGACTGATAGGCCTCACCTAGTTCATCTTGCTAATGTTGGGGGCTTTAGGAATTAAACATATGTGCGTATGATTGAAGACTCTAAGCATCTTCCCTCCCTCAAAGAAGTTATGAACAACATTGAGGACATCCCTTTTAATAGTGTTCCAGAAAAATTGATAGAATTTTGCAGTGAATCCGTCCTCTCCTTGTGCGAGAGAGGATTAATAGAAAAAACTGCATCTTTAATTTCTTGATTTGAGACTGGTCTAATTAGCATTTAATTGGTATTGTTATCTACTCTTTTATTCATCCCTCCAGCTCCTCAGTCGGTTCCTTTGGGTTCAGGTAGTAAATAGGTTTTCAAAATATTGTTGCACAATACTAGCTATTTGTTCTGGATTAGTACCAACCTCACCCGAATCACTTTTCAATCTGTGCAATTTGTTTTTGTTGCTCCGCATACGAAATTTGACATGAAAAATTTTGTGTTTTTATCATCCTAATGCAACCACTGCACCTTGGACTTTTTTTTCCAGAATCTTTTCTCCTTCTCATATTTATCTTCTAGTTTTGTCTCAAAGACTCGAATCATAGTGGTGTCAGCCCCCACGTCTTTATCCTTCTCTGCATTTAGCTTTGAGTTCAATTCAGCAATGTTTTTTCTCAAGTTAGTAGACGATTTTTTCTGCTATGCAATCAAATTGTGTTTACATTGTTTAAACTTGCTGAATAATGCAAACATCGAAAAACTTTCAACTTCCATATGCCATGAATTTACCACTACATGTCTAGCTTTTTTGCTGTCACACCATCTTTCCTGAAATTTGAACCTTTTCTTTATTTTAAAACCTGCTCTATCCGAAGAAATCAGAAGTGGTCTATAGTCAAATTCTGTGTCATCTAAGTGCACAATCGAATCATTTGGTTAATTCTATTTTCATTCGATAGAGGCTAAACATCTATTCAATCTCTCTCTAATAAAGTTAACTCCTGCCAGTTTATTATTCTAAGTGAACATACTACTTTTATATCCAAGATTAACCAGGCTGCTTCCGTTAATAAAGTCTTAAAAAATTTGAATATAGGATATAAATTTTATTATTTTTTTATTAAAGGCTGAGATAGCATTAAAATTACCAATAATTAAAATATTTTCTCTAGTTATTTTTAGCATATTTAATATCTAATTGTATTGAATGTTTCATTAGGACTCTTCATTATACAAATGTACTTCAAAAAATTTTAAAATTCTGTTCTACACTTTATTTCTTCAGGTGAAATAAATAAAAAAAATTAGCATGCTAAATAATATTAATATCTTTATCGTCCTTCCATATTAATACCAGTTCTCCCATTGTTTTTCTTGGTTCAAAACAATAAAATTTTTGAAAATCTACTTTTCTGTCTTATTTTTCCACAAACGAGATAGTATTTTTGGTCTCGCATAATCCAGAACAAAAATCATAATCTGGTTTACAAGTAAAAGTATTTGGAATTATATATCGCACAGTACAACTTCTCCATTTAATAAACGAATATAATTGAAGTACTTATATTAATTAAGGTGAGTTCTATGATACCTAAATTATTTAACTTTCTTTCGAAAGTAAAAAATAAAATATTTAAAATAAAAAATAAAATATTTAAATTTTATTAAATATTATTTATTTACTTTTTTTAATAAGTTAGACACAATATCAAAAACACTGTAACATTTCCCTTAATTAATATATAGTTGAATCATCAAGTGGTCAGTGCAAAGAAGAATATATACTAATTTAATATACATTCACCGAGACAAGAGGGTGTAGGGTAATGGAAAAGTATTGGAACCCACTCCCTCGTAATATATGTAGATTATTATATAAATTACCAGATACCACACCACATGTATCTACTTAATTTTGTCTAAGGTCGTATACCTTACCCTTTTCCAAAGTACACGTATGTTAAGAAGTGGTTACGGCACCAATAAATGTGTTGTGTGATTATAGTTTTCTTAGGAGAAAAAAAAATTATGATAATATACAGAAATATTTTTGTTCTAAAAAAATCTCCTATTAATACAGAAAATCAAAGCAACATAGACAAATGAAATTAAATAATCCAATCTAAAAGTATGTTAATAATATTGAAAATTTTTTATATAGAGAGGAGAAAAAACTAAAATTAAAGAGAAGAAAAAAAGAAAGAGAGAGAAAGGGAAGGTGCATTGGTATGTAATGACTAATGTGGGACTGAGTATTAGATAGGTATGGTGAGGATGCATTGAGTGCATGCACCTAAAGAGGTGCCTTCAGCCTTGCTTCATAAATGATGAGTGTTGTCACATTCAAACTCAAATGCCTTGTCTCTTTGCCAATTCCATCCCTTCCCACAAAACCTTATCTCTCTTAATTTCTACCCACATACTGTGATAGGAAACCCATGCATTTTACGATTTTATGGGTTAGTAAGAGGTGATTAATCAGAAAGCAGGAATTCAATGATTAATCAGATAGCAGGAATTCAATGTCAAATTTAATGTTATTTTATTATTAAATTTGATACAAATAATTAATCGCAGGAATAATGTAGATATTAATGTTATTAGTTAAGTCATATTTTTTTATGTGTTAGAAAAATATAACTAAATTTTTTTGTAATATTTTTTTTATTTTTTATTTTTGTATAAAATTTTAAATCCTAACAATCAATTATCAAACGCTAATATCAAAGCAAAAAAATTTATATTAGTGATTATTAGTGAATTGATTTTATTTATATACTGAAATTGAATGTTATTGACATTTTAATATACAAATTATTTTTGTCAAATTTAACAGAGGAACAACATTAAATTTGGTTAAAATTATTTTAAAATTGAAATAATAGGACGTCTGAAAATTTTTTAAATTAAAATAAGACATTTAAAACATTAGAGATCAAAGTAAAATTTGATCTAAACGTTAGAGACTAAAATAATATTGTATTTCTATTTTAATTAGAAGAATTCTACGTGTACTTAATTATTTAAAATACAATCATATTATATACACTAAAATTAATCACTAATATAAAATATATATTAAAATATAAAATATATATTATAATTAAATTAAATTATATATATTTATAAAAAATAAAATATATAATAATTAATTTTAATGTATAAATAATAATTTTATTTAAAATATTATATATATATTGTTTATTTATTTAAAATATATATTTTATATTTTAATATAATAACTAATTAGGAAGTAAATTGTGACATGTAAGTACAACACCGCATTTATGGGATATGTATTAATCAGCTCCGCTCAAATAGTTCGAAAAACAATTAATAATTTACGAAGAAATTGTCATAATAACAACAGTTTAACTTTATATTGATATAAGACTCGCATCAAGGTTAATAATTAATGAACATGCAGGCAGTAATACGTAACTACTTAGACTATTTAATTTTAAACGGAAGAAAAACGTCGTCTAAAAAAAATTAATTTTGACAATTATATGTTAGAAACTTAGAATGACACAAAGAAAATGTTTAAAAATCTCACATAACAATTTCAGAATATATATTTATCTTATTTTTATTGCAATTCATTATTTATTCAAAACTAAGTATTCATAAAATGTTTCTCTTTAAAGAATCGTTGTTACTCCTTAGCTTGATTAATGTACTGTGTTTCAATAGGATAGTGGATAAGGCTTGACATCAAATAATTATATTATTCAAGATTTATCAGAAGTAGTTGAGGTTTAATTTGAGTAAATATGGTATAGGTGAAAACGGTATAGCCGTATAGGTGAAAATAGGGTTAAAATTTGAATAACGTAAATAACAGAAGAAGTACTTTGACAAAGAGGTTGATGTAAATATCATTAGATTTGAAAACTATACGACTGATCTTCTTAGACTTGCCTCCTGCTTTTAAATCAATGCCCAAAAATAAAACAAAAATTCAGAGAGTTCAAGTTAAATCTACAAAGAGTGTGGCGCCATTGAGAAGTAGTGTTGGACATACTATGATGGATGGAGCTGCGTGCTTGCTGCTAAGGGAATGGAGCTAAGGTTTTGTTTTAGGAAAAAAATGTCCTAATCATTCGACGGGGATTTAAGGTCCTAATCAAAGGGTTATATTCCACGTAAAAGAAGTGACGCTATGTCATTGAATCTAATATGATATGTCATTAAATTTTGTCAAAATTTGACAAAAAATTTTAGGGAAAGAATTATGTGTCTAATGAAAAGAAAGGATAAAGAGATAAAATTGTCATTTTTCAATCTATAAGGTGGGGATTATCTAAAATAAAAATATATAGGGATAAAAAAAAAATTTACTCTTAACAAAATAGTACCCAAAAGTTCGTATTGTTGACAAAACAAACCCCAAAATAAGGATGTGTTTGGTTTGTATTTTCATTTTCTATTTTTATTTTCAATGTTTTCTATCTTTAGAATTTTGTAAAGAAAAAAAAAAAACGGGTGGTGAAAACAAAAGACATGATTTTATTGTTTTCACTGTTTCATCTTTTTTCTTTATAAAATTTAAAAAACAGAAAATACTGAAAATAAAAAAAATAAAAACGCAAACCAAACACACCCTAAGATGTTTTTATTTTTAAAATTTGATAATTTTTTGTAAAGTGATTTTTTTAATTTATCGTGGATGACCATATTTTTTTGAAAAATAAAAAGAAAAATTTAGAAATCAAATTTTGTTCCGAATTTTTGTGTGCACAATATTGCCACAAAAATTTAGATTTAATGAATATGATGTTTGCTAAATATAATTTTTGTTTGTTACTCATAAAAATATAATGTTTATTGGTTTTTTTTGTCGTATTTTGTAATCATTTAGAGGTTGTTTTATCAATAATATTTTTCAGAAACTTTCTTGTCAGTGAATGAATCTTTTGGATATTGAATTGGTAGTTAACCTTTTGAATTAGTTGATGATTTGACTCTTGGTTAATCTTAGCATTCTCTTATGAGGTGTAACAACTCAAATTCCAACACATCATGATCGTACCAAAATTAAGGCGTTACTAACCTAATTATTTTATTATCTATTTAATATTGAGCATTTACGCATTAATCTATTGACAGTTTTACTAAAAGTTAAAAACTTTTTCAATAAGCACATAATAACACATATTCATGTACTTAATATTAATAACACATTATAGTAGTACCTACAAAATCAATTACAAAACTTACCCCTCTGAATAAAACTTCAACTAACAAGACGAGAGAAAAATAAATTCTAGCAACAACTCAACTTGCAAATATATTCTTCTATGCTCCTGCAGTTTCGCAGTAAACTTTTGCACTTGTAGCTGAAATGGGTGAAAAGAGGGGATAAGAATTGGGGAGTCCTTAATAAGGTCGGGGTAGATAATTAAGTTCATTTTGTTCTTTATTACACAGCAATCTCACATTGGAATACATACAATCTTTAATAGATAGCTAACAGCAACTAACATGACACTTACAAATATGATAAATAAAAGAACACAGACGTCAATCAATCATATCGCACACATACACAATCACAAAATTACACAGCACAAAGATATGCGTAAACAAGTATGATGCATGTCTGTCATATATAGGCCATAAACTCATGTTTCAGTTGCCTATACACTCATGACATTACTCGGGCACAAATCCCAAATATGACTTTCTAGATGTATACAATGTGCATATAATACAATGTGACTTTTAAATGTGTTATAATATGCTTACATTTGGAAAACAGTTCACAATGTGTGGGTCTCTCCACTATACATTTGGCATTAAGGCCCAAACAAGGTTGCATCTGCTCTCATATGGCAGACAATCTTTTAAAGTCTTTTTATCGTTGCCCTTTTCTCTCTTATGACAGAGTTTCCTTTAATTAATACATTCTTTTCTTTTCTGTTCTCTGCTCTCCTATGGCAGAGATTCATTAGATTCTTTTAGTCTTTGCACTCTGCTCCTGTGGTAGAGATCCCTTTCATATATTTTTTTTTCTGTTCTCCGCTCTTTTGTGGCAGATGTTCGTTAGATTCTTTTAGTCTTTACTCTTCGTTCTTATGTGGAAGAGATCCCTTTAATCTTTTTCTTATCTTTTTCTTTATTCTTTTACTTTCTTGTTCTTAATATTCAAATTATCTTCACACTTTTCTCTTGTCTTTCTCTAAATGTCTTATGAAAGAAGAATAATAAGATTCTCAATTTAACTCTGTATTTCTAATACTTTTAGAAAATCTTATTATTTTATCTTTCTTTCTTATTTGATAAAAAAAAAACTTTAATAGAAATATATTAGTTAAATGAATACAAATAACAATATTACTTAAAAATTAGTAATATTTAATATTTTTATTTTAATATCAAAAACTAGTTTGTAGGGCTTTATTCTTAATTTTTTGAAATTCTGTTTTAAATTTCAAACTTGTTAAATATTTTATTTTTTGACCCAACATTTTATAAAATTACTAATTTTAACTTTATATTTATAAAATTACTAATTTAATTTCATATTTCTAGAATAACTTTGAACTTTTATAAAATATCCAGTTTATTCTAAAATTTTTATTTTTTACTCAAAATACCCCACAAAACTTATATAATTACTATTTTTAACTCCGATTTTTTATCAAATTTTATTTTCATATTCAAAACAATATTTGTGTTAGTAACAGACATTGTTTTCGAAACCAAAATATTCTTTTATGATCTTTCAAAATATATACTTAATTTTAAATCTTTTTTTGAACTTTTCGGTTATCGATTTTTCACATCTTTTAATTTAATCTTTTAACCACTAAATAACATCAAATTTATCAATATTCCAAACTTGAAAACAGCCCAAAAATACCCACAACAAATCTGTTTTGGCAGCCTCATCAGAATCGAACATAAAGCACTAAAGCAACAATATTTCATCAAAATTTAAAGACAAAATCATTCAATTTCAAGCCACAATCACCCAATCAACAATTACATATCAATAAAATATTTAATTATTATAAAATTACTAAATCCTACATTCGTAAGAGAACTATCATATCGAAACACCAAGGAAGCTTTCTGAACGAGAAATTGAAGAAGAAAACATCAAAATCGGTTACTCCACCTCCGAAGCTTCCACTTGGCCGAACCATGCATGGAAGATCAGCGGCGCCACCGTTGATTTCTTCCAAATACAAAAGTGACGTCAACGTGAAAAAAAGGAAGATACAAACACTTTAATCGGATTAGAGTTTTTATTGGAGTTACAAAATTCAAGAAATCAACATCGGAAGCTCTCGAGTTCCATGGAAGCTTCACGTTTTCTCTCTTTTTCTTTGTTAGTTCGGTGGGTAAAAGAGAAGATAGGATTAGATGATGATAATTAATGATAATGGTGGCTAGGTGTCACAAGGGACTGGGTGTCGCGTTTCAGAACTGTTGAGTCAGCGATTCAAATTATAAATATCTTAAACAGATAATTATGAAAGGTGGATATATTAAAACACAAATAACAATATGTATGTATAAGGATAAATATATATGACTTACTAATATAAATAACATTAATAATATGATGATAAAAGATATTTACTCATACCGGCAGATTTTGAACTTAATAATAATATTAATTAAACTTTATTTTAATGAAAGCAGATAATAATAATAATAATAATAATAATAATAATAATAATAATAATAATAATAATAATAATAATAATAATAATAATAATAATAATAATAATAATAATAATAATAATAATAAAAGATAAGTACTGCTTTGGTCTCTAAGGTTTAGGGTCAAAATTAAATTTGTGCACAACGTTATTTTGGATTTAAAATCGTATCCAACGTTTCGTTTGGTACTAAAATCGTCCTTTTAATTTTTTACGGACAAAAATACCCTCTTCCACCACCACCTTCACTTCCCTTACTCCCACCAAATACCAATAATCAGATTAAATAACACAATATTCAACACCAACAACAACAACACATTATTCAGATTCAGAAACAACATCAAATTCAACAACAAAATCAACACACAACAACAATGAAATAAAAAATAACAAATCAAAATCAAAATCAGAAGCAGATGCAGAAACAGAAGCAGAAGTCAAATCAAAAGCAGAAGCAGAAGCCGAATCGAAAGCAGAAGTAGAAGCAGAATCGGCGAGGTACAACGGCGAGGTGTCGGCGAGATTAGTAGCAGTGGCGGCAGTGGCGGAGTGCGACGGAGAGCTCTCTCCCTGGCTTACGTCTCCTCTCTCCCTCGCGAGCTCTCTCTCCCTTTTTGATTCCTGACAGCGAAGAAGTCGGTTCAGGAAGTTGCTAGCGAGGTTCAATGCCTTAAGGATCTGGAGACACTGCTAAGGCCAGATGCCACGAAGGCGGAGAGTCGGGCAACGGAAGCTGAGAAGAATATGATGGTTGTTGAGGCTATAGCGGATACCTTGAGGAAGAGAAACAGAGAAGTCGTTCGGGATGCGAAAGAGGCCATCTCTGCCATCAAGGAATCCCTGAAGTCCCAGGTAGCTCTTCTCGCTCTCGATTTTGGTGCTTTCAAGACAATTCGTGATGGCTAGATCATGGACCTACCTCAGTGTCGAGAAGAGAGCGTAGCGGCTTCCTTGTCCCTTTATTTTTATGTTTTCCATGTTTTGGAATTTTTGGTATTCTATATTTATGCCCTATGGTCCAACTTGTTATGAGACTGTGTTGGTTGGTACTCTTTTTTTTGTATGTAAATTTTGTTTTATCTTTCGAAAATCCGTGTGGATGGCTTTTTTGGCTACCAGGTTTATCAGGCCCGCGGTGCCGCTTTTGTCACTTACTTTCAAATGTTTTTATAGTATAGAACATTAGCAATAATCCTCGTATATTTGAGTACTTGTAACAGAAAATAAAGAGAAATAACTTAAAATCAATTTATTATTTGGGCCTCATGAAAACCTCCCTTAGGTCCCGGTAGGTCGAGAGGGGGAGGAAAGAATATCCATGACAAAATAACTAAACGATGAAGGACATAAAGGTACATAGTGGCTTAACCCTTTACAAATAAGACTTTTTACTAGTAGAATCTCTTAAGGTTGATGACATTCCAAGTTTTGGGGATGACTGAACCGTCAAGTCGTTCCAACTACAAGCTCCCTTGCCGCATGCTTCCCGAATACGATAGGGTCCATCCCACTTTGTTGATAACTTGCCTTCTCCTGAATTCCGGGCTCCAACATCGTTCCGTCGTAAGACCAAATCTCCCACTTCGAAGGCTCTTTTGCAGACACCTCAATTATACCTGAGGGCTAGCCATTGCTTAAGGGTTGTCTCTCTCAGGTGAGTTAGGGCTCAAACTTCGTCTAATGTTCAAGCTCTGCTCCTCAATCAATCACCCCGATGAAGAACCTGGGACTGGGTTCCCCAATCTCTACCGGGATTATGGTCTCCGTGCCGTAAGTTAACCGAAAGGGGGTCTCTCTCATTGCCAACTATGATGTGGTACGGTAAGACCAGAGGACTTAGTCGAGCTCTTCCGCCCAATTCCTTTTCTTTTTTTCCAGCCTCTTCCTGATCCCTTTTAGGATTACCTTGTTGGCGGCTTCTACCTGTCCGTTGGTTTGAGGATGATCAACAAAAGTGAATTGCTGTCGCCTGTCAGATCCCCAACCCCTCAAGGAGACTCCAAAATTTTTTGTTGGAGAATTGAGTGTCATTGCCAGAGATTACAATTTTTGGGATTCCAAAGCGATTGATTATTTGCCTCCAAAAGAACTTCCCGCATCGAGCAGCCGTTATTGTGGCCAAAGCCTCCACCTCGATCCATTTGGTGAAGTTCGCCATTCTCTTGGCGCTTAACACATGACCTAACGAGCTTCATCACCTCCTGGGTTATCGACTCTCACGACTTTTTGGGCTAACGCCTTTTTCCCCATGTGGTGGCCACAGTATCCCTCGTGGATTTTCCTTAGTACATAGTCTGGTTATCTGGGACATAAGCATTTTAGGAGGGGCTGGGAGGTTCGCCTTTGGTATAGAGTCCCCTGGATTATAGTGTATTTGGATGCTTGTCTTTTCACCCGTTTTTACTCCGGCGCACTGTTAGGAAGCTTTCCCTCCTCTAAGTATTGTCGGATAGGTGTGATCTAGTCGGCATCTTCCAGTGAATCCACCACGAAGGTTATTGACAGTTCCTTGACTGCCCCATGGATGAGGGAGAGGTTACCACCTGAGGTCTTGGTGTTGCCCTGGTATTCCTTTTTCGAGAAACGTGCTGGACTACATCCTCTTCAATGCTGGTACATAATTCTCGGATTTTTTCAAGTATTTTTGGAAGAGTGGATCCCGAGCTTAGTAGGTGTCGTTGATTTGCGAGGTGACCACTTGGGGATCGCTTTTGACAAGTAAACTCTTGGCCCCGAGCTCCTTGGCTAACGAAAGTTCAACTAAGATAGCCTCGTATTCGACTTGATTGTTCAATACCGAAAACTCATACTTAATAGATTGCTCGTATAAGAGTCCATCCAGGTTGTCCAGAATCACCTCCGCCCTGCCTGAAACATTATTGGAGACTCCGTCCACATGGAGCTCCCATTGCTAGGTCAGGGGCTCGGTATTAGGACTGACCATTTTGGCCAAGAATTTCGCCATTTTGGCATGCCTTGGCTGGTAGGTGACGTCGTATTGTGATAGTTCTTTCGACTATGCCATCATCTTACCCACCAAATTGGGTTTTTACAACACCTTTCTGATGGACTGTCGGATCGAATTACGATTGGAGTGACTTTAGAAATATTGTCTGAGATGTCGGGACGAGATAAGCAAGACAAAAACTAGTTTTTTTCAACTTTAAATATCGATATTTTACGTTTTGAAATATCTTGTCGATGAAATATACCGAAAATTATCGATTTTCCGCTTTTCAAATGAGTTCGCGCCCATTGTTTCATCTGAGATCGCTAAGTCGGTTCTCTATTTACAGTTTTGCCAACACCGATGATTTCAACAAGAGTTTTTTAAGGTGTTGGAAGGCAACATCCCAATCCTCCGTTTATTAGAAAGTGATCCTTTTTTCATTAAGTTTAATTTCATATTGGTAGAATATTGATGCTACACTATTTAATGATATATTTATATCATTCACAATGTTTAAACTTTAAAATATGAATTTAATTTTCGTTTTTATGAAAAATTCTTCAATCATTTACAAAAATTGCATTGTATTTTTGGAATTTGGATCTTTTAAATTTTGAATTTTTATTTTAGAAGGTAAAATATGATCTCTTATCCTTGAATGATTTCTCTCTCATATTCTCTCTTAGTCCCACCTATGAAATAAATGGTGAAAAATCACACTTTACTCTCTAAATAAAATTTAAATTTTAGAGGATTCAAATTCGTGTTTCTGCCCCATCCCCACACACGTTTCGGATAATAACGAGGAAATAAATTCGGATTGAACCAAATGTTTTATTTTTAAATTACTGCAATTACTATTTATTAATTTTATATTTTTTAAAAATAAAATTTAAATAATTACTACCTAATATTAATTTAAAAAATCAGAATTATTAATTAATACAAGTTAGCTGGTAGTTGAGTGTTAATTATGTAATGAAATTCTATTTGTTCTGGTCTATAAAATGCAGACATTTTGTTAAAGTTGTTGTATCCGCGTGTTGGACATATTTCGGATACGACGTTCACCGACACTCGTCCGACACACGTGTTTGCTGTGTCAACCCATATATTAATATAAAAAAAATTTTCTCCGAATACACTTGGACACACCTAAATACTATCACGTCCCAATTACCAAAAAAATCATCACGTGTCAGCTTGTCAAGTCTTATTCTTAATATATATTATTATTTATTAAAACAAAAAATATTTTAAATAATTGATATAATTAAAATAAGATATTAAAAATAATTTAAAAATTAATTTATATTTTAATATCAATAAAAATATCAAAATATTATTACGATTTATCTAAAAAATAATTTATTTTTTATATGTATGTGTGTCCTCGTGTCTTACAAGATCTTAAAATTTGCGTGTCGACGTATCTCATGTCGTATCGTATCCCGTGTCTGTGTCGGTATCCGTCATCATAGATTATGGTGCTTAAAATTTGGTGATTTTATTAAAAAAAAGGTTAAATAGTTAATATTTAATTTAAAAATATAAAACTTTGATAAATTTTAAATATTTTAAAATTTATTATAAAAAATAAATTAAATAATATTTAGACATTAAATAATAGATATCATAAAATTGGCAAACATATATATAATAGGGGATGGAACACTTTCTGGGCCTGGCTCTCCAAATAACATGCATTCAGGAAAGCCACTTTTGATCTATATTCAGTAACAATTGATTGCATTCGCGACATAATTCTAAAAAAGACCCGCTAAATTGCAACTCTTTTTTCTTTTTTCGCGGCAGTTTTTACTCCTACAAAATTTGTTACAACGACTTGCAAAACTGACATAAATTTTATGTCCTGCTATTAGATTGCGGCCATTTTTATAAAACGGCCGTTACCTAATAATTCCACTTTTGGAGTTATTTTGCGGGGGATTTTAAAAACTCATGTTAAATAGTACATTTTTTATAGTATAAATATTAATAAAGGATATCATAAAAACAGAGAACTTTTTTTCCAACAACTGCTTTCGTAGCTCAGTTGGTTAGAGCACCCGTTTAGTAAGCGGGAGGTCTTGAGTTCAACTCTCAACGAAAGTAAATTAAGTCCAAGCAAGCCAATGTTTATAAAGAAATCACATTTTTTATTTTTAACTTCTCATTAAGGTGAGAATTATCCTGCGCATTAAGGTATATTTACAAGTAGAAAAAGGGAAGTTATTTTGAGGATTGGAAACAAAATAAGAAGCATTTTTTGAAAAACAAAATAAAAAAATGGAAGTGTCTAACCGTTCATTGTGTACGGAACCAATGGCGAGTGAACGCACAATAAGTTTCCATTAAAATCTCCAACCATCCAAGAATGGTCCCTCTTGCAAAACCCCCACTCCATCACTCTCTATATATTGTTGGTGGCAACCTCCCACTTTGGTACACCAACTCAAGTCCCTCTTTTCCTTTAATTTATCTCTTTTTTCAATTTATTTTTTGGTTTAATAACCATGGGTTTTGCACAAGAAGAGAGCTTAGTGTATGATCTGAGACTATCTTCAGTCGGGCCAGGCCGAGTGAGTGGAACAGACGTATTCCACAACCCGGCCGGCCTAGACTTGGCCATGAAACTTCACTACCTTAGAATGATTTATTTCTTTGATAGTGACGTGGCACAAAGCCTAAGCATCATGCACATAAAGGAACGAATGTTTCCTTGGTTCAACCACTACTTCATAACCTGCGGCCGGTTTCGGCGATCGGAAACCGGCCGGCCGTTCATCAAGTGCAATGATTGTGGAGCAAGGTTCATTGAGGCAAAGTATGACAAAACCTTGGATGAGTGGCTTGAAATGAAGGATTGGGGTTCATACAAGTTGTTGGCCTCTCAACAAGTCATTGGCCCTGAATTATTCTTTTCTCCTCCCATTTTGTTGCAGGTGCTCTGCCTACACACATCATAATGCTTTATTATCATTTATTATTTTGCATCACACATTTTATGTTTTTCAAGTTATATTTTTATTCATTATCTTATTTCATAAATCAATAAATTGTAGTTTAGTGGTTAAAAAATACGTAAGAATTTTAAAGGGATCAGATTCGGTTACACTTATATAACCTTGTTGTTTTATAACGATGATAAAGTACCTTATATATATATATAAAACCAGTAAGATAAACATTTCTCTCTATATATATTTAATCATTTAACATTATTTTTTTGAAAGGTTTTTTTGGGTTAAATATTTTTGTCTAAAGCTCTATTTTTCGTATTTGCGTCTCTCACCTCATAGACTTGAAGAATCAATAACTACTCAAATTGAATCATCAATAACGGAGAGAAAGCTATTATTATGGAAGTGTTTTTTTTTTTTTTTTGTTCCTTTAGGAAGTAGCTAGGAACTGCTAATGTTAATTAATGAATTGGAAGATACAAAAAAAAAAAGAAAAGAAAAATAGCATATTATTATCAGTCAAAACTCAAAAGTTGTCTTCATCTCAAATTAATAGTCGAAAATTATTAGATGATTTAACAAATTTGACTAAACTATTAGCTAACAGTTATCAACTATCAATTTTATATGAAAATAACTCTAGGTTCCATCAATATTATTTACATCTTTAAAATAAGATTGATTTTAACCTTTATTAAATTTAAAAAACTAAAGAAAAAAAAAAAACACAGATGAATAAAGTTTAATATCATATGGACCACAGTTTCAGTAAACAGTAGTACTATAGTTATGTAAATGAGACACCAACTTTTAACGATACAGAAAGAAAAAAAAAGTTTTGAATTCTTCATTCCAGTATTATAATTGAAGAACGAACTCTATTTTAAGAATTTGTTTTTTATTCCGATCCTTTCCACTATATCTATATATATTATTTTCTTTAATAATATTCAATACTGTATATATAAAAATAAGGATGTAGTGTATATGATAACAAAATCCTAGAAAATAACTAAATACAAATAGAAGTGAGAAAAGCTAGTTCGGCATATAAATGCAGGCTTATTATGGTTGTCAGCGTCAATGCATGATATTGATACTTTATATGAGGAGGTGTGACAAAAGCATTCGTGAGACACCAAAGTGGTTAGGTAATAGGTATATTTTTTGGAAAAAATTTTAAATGGTAAAAATTCAAGTGCAGTTAATTTTATGTAAAGTTGATAATTGACGGTCATTAAATAATTTGATAGGTTTGATTAAATTGTCATTTAATAACCTTCATTTATTAACTTCACATAAAGTTAACTGTACATAAATTTCTATTTTTTTAAATATACCTAAAATATCGATGTTTCAATCATTTTTATTATTAATTCTAATTAATATATATATATATTTTATAATTGAGATTAATAATTAAAATTATCAAAATGCTGGTATTTCAGGTACATTTAAAATTCTTCTTATTTTTTATAAACTAAATCATACAAAAGGATCAGATCATATTTTATATATATATATATATACTCGCTTTTGATTAAATCTTAAAAATAGAAGAGTTCATATTTTCAAAAGTCAACCGAAGCAAGATCATGTAATAAATTAGGAAAAATTTTAGATGTTTTTGAAACACTGATATTTTAATATATATATATATATATATATATATATATATATATATATATATATATATATATTCAGAATTTATTGTGTTGATCATATGTTTTATTTTATCTAATTTTATATTTTCAAAATTTGCTTTGAGAATGACAAAATAACCAATTCTTCATATATTGTATTACAAAAATATAATTTATACATTAAAATTAACCATTTAAATCAATTATTATATTTAAATATATATATATTATTTAATTTATTTTTAATATATATTTATATTAATAAATAATTTTAATGACTAATTTTAATAAACACCTAATATATTAGCTAATTGTATATTATATTAAAGAGGTGGTGTTGCATGGTTTATTCATTTTACCGCTCGTAAAGTTTGATATACTGTAATTTTTAGTCTTATCTTCTGTCTTTATATTAGAATTACTTTAATAACTACTTTTGAGTGTATAAATTTCACAGTTTATTTTTTTCAAACCTCATTCACACAACCCTACACTTTTAATTATTGTTAGATGAAGTATCGTTATTTCTTTTATTCAAATGTAATCATTTTGTTTAGTGTTTATTTGTCTGTTATTAAGTTTGATAAAAAAAAATTTAATTTTTTTTATTTTAACGTAATCGATAAATTTTTAATAGTAAAAATAAAAATACTAAAAAAACAAAAAAATTTGAGAAATTATAATTTATATATTTTTTTAAAATATATTTTTTACATAATAAATAAATAAATACTTTTATATTATTATACAGAAATATAATTAATAATAAAAATATTTTTTTGTGTAAAATATCCAAATATAATTTTAAAAAAATTAAAAAATATCTTTTCTTAAAAATTCAAAAACTTTTAGACGAGTCACTTATGAAACACATTAATTAATGCATTAGTACTACACGCCTAGGCATTTTGTTGATGCCTGACTGCCTAACCCTATTTCAGTCTTAATAATATCACGGAAAATACGTAGTGTTCACTATTTTTCCTTCTAAAACAATTACTAGTTTAAATGTCTTTTTTTTTTATTAGGATGGAATTTACTAAACTAAATTCTTAAAACACATAAAGTTAAATTTCTTAAAAATGTAAATTATATTGTTAGTAAAAATGTTCTTTTGAAGAATACTATAGAGATGTGTAGAAGAATCGTTTAATTAATTGTGAAATTTCAGTTGTATTCTTGACCAGGGACCATCACCACCATCATCATCTTCATTTCCACAAAAATAATCACACAGTTAATTAGCCTCGGCAGGCTTAGTTTACAATTCTTTCCAGAAAATAAATGTAGGCTTGAGTTATTCAATTCAGTTATTCTTATAAAAATATCACATTTCATTCAATAATAATAAAAAATATCATCGTAATATTTGAGACAGAATAAAATCAATAAATACATATATAGCACAACAGCATACTTATCTTTCTTAATAAAATTACAAAATGCAACTACCCCCCTTACCCTAACATTCACATGCTATTGGAGCTTCTCATACTATTAATAAGTCCCTACTATGCTCTAATTTATGACGAATAAGAAAATGGTTGATAATTTGATATAACATACATGAACCCGTTATTTTGTGTGGCTTTCACTCATATTAATGCTCTGCTTAGGGAAACCAATAATTCTAGATCATAGTGGTTCAGAGAACTCTAATAAAATACACACAACTTGGAGGGAAAAAATCGCACGTCAGAATAAATAGACACTACTACTATGAAAATAAATAATATTAAGCCAAGATAGGGATTGTCTATAAACGTGTATTGTTTTTATTGTATCATTAAAATAAAATACTAAGTATTACATATATTTAAAATTGACACTCATTATGGCCTTGCCAGCCTTCTGTCCGGTGGGGCTCAAGTGCAATGCATACTCCGAATTAAATTTAGAGAAGAAAGACAACCATTTCTCAATAAAATAATAATTTCCCTGAATTGACAATAAATGAACCGAAATTTAAATTATGGAATGAAAACTATTATATACTCCTCTTAATGATAATGGGGTTGGATGTAGGTCAGTTTCATAAAAATGGATAGGATGAAAAGACACATGAGGAAACAAAGAAACTGATGAAATACCCTAGTCTAAATGAATAGTAAATAGAGCAACTAACCACACATCTATCTAATTAATTATATACTACTTAACGACTAACATATTAAGTTAAGATAACCATCCTCACATATTTATGACTCTGTCTTTTTCTTTTTTTAATTTTTTTTTTATAATTCCAGGTAAGTCATTGTTTTTTATTTTTTATATTTTTTTGGACTGGCCATGGGCCGACAGGTAACTCATTTTAGGTGTGGTGGAATTTCCTTGGGCCTTAGCTGGGCCCATATACTTGGTGACCCATTTGCAGCTTCTGAGTTCATCAACAACTGGGGACGATGCATGAACTATTTGGACCTAACCAAGCCCATTAACATCCCAAGACCAATCCCAAGGCCCACCGGAACTGGACCTCAAATGGACCCAGTCTGTGCAAAGCCGGTCGACCCGGTCGGCGACCACTGGATCCCACCGAACAACTGCAAAATGGTTACATTCTCCTTCCAAGTAACTGGCTCCCAAATGAACTACTTACAAGCCCAAATTTGGGGCCCGAGTGCTGACCAAACCCCTCCTTTTGAATCCCTTTGTGCTGTGATTTGGCACTGTGTGGCCCAAGTTCGGCCCGGATTCGAGCCCAACACCGTTACCATTTGCAAACCCGACCCGAGTCATGGCAATGATATAATTGGCAATAATCAAGTCATAAGCAAGGTTGAAGCTGGAAGTGAATTTTCAATGAGTGACACTAATTTTAGGGTTTTGGCAAGCATGCTTGCGGAACAAGGAATCGACGAAAGGAATCTAATTGAAGAAGCAATGGAAAAAGATGAAGGGGTGGCTGATTTCTATGTGTATGGTGCAAATTTGACTTTTGTTGACTTAGAAGAAACCAATGTGTATGAGTTGGAATTGAAGGGAAAAAAACCAAGGTTTGTTTACACAACACTTCAAGGTGTTGGAGATGAAGGAGTTGTTTTGGTTATGCCATGGCCTAAAGGTGCTAACAAGAATGGCTCTGATGGGAAATTTGTGACCATGATTTTGCCTGAGGATCAAATTGTGAAGATTAAACCTGAGCTCAAGATTAATGGTCTTCTGCTTGAGGGTGATTTTTAGTTAATTAAGTATGTGTTATTATTGTGCACCAAATGTAATAAAATGTAAGTGTTTGTGAAACAATAATTGTCATGTTCGACGTTATGTTTGTGTGGATGTAGCATTTTCTATTGGCTATATAAGAGTTACTTTGTTTGCAAAGCTATATTATTCTATTAAGTGCTTGTTTGAACATTATTATTTTGATAAAAAAAATTTAATAAAAAAGATCTTTTTTTATTTCAGTGTGTTTGACAAATTTCTATTAGTAAAAGTAAAAATACTAAAAAAATAAAAAATATTTTTTTAAGAAGCTGTAATTTATATTTTTTTTAAAAAAAGATATTTTTTATGTAATAATTAAATAAAAAAATACTTTTATACCATTATATTCAAATATAATTAATAGATAAATTTTTTTTGTATAAAATAACCAAATATAAAATTATTTTTATTTTTTTATATAATCTTTAAAAAAATATCTCAAAAAAATATATTTTTTTAGAAGTTCATCCAAATAAGTCATAAAAATATGTCATTGTTTATTTGTATTATTTTGCTTGACATTTAAGCACATAAGACACGAGAATTCGCAATGTTAAAACTTAAAAGGTTCAAAAAACTAGTCCGAATGAGGCACAATAAAATAAGGGGGAAAAGTGTGAATAACTTAACGTCTACACAGCTAAAACAAGGAAATGGTGAGTTTTACTTTATGTTAATAGAGAACTGCGAGTTAATTCACTGATTTAATTTTACGAGTGGGTTGACTACATTAACGACCATTTTCGCCTCATATTAGAACAGTAGTAAAATGTTAAGACAATAAATCACGTGCCAGAAAAAACAAAAACATGAATTAATTATTATATAAGTTTGGCAGATCCGAGATGGGTTAAATACTTAAATATATAAATTAAAAGGTACCATTATGCTTTGTCGAGAACGAGCTTTTTAAAAGAAACCCTTTTTTGTTTTCAAATGAAGCGCCTTGGATATTTATTTTATCTTTATCAAATATAATAGGTATGTTAATGAACTTTAATTTACATGGCATATTTTTCTCTCTCTATCTCAAAGGTTTGGAATTTAAATTCTAGAGACTGCAATTAAGTGTGTTGTATACTTAAAATTGAGGATTATTTAATTTATTGCGATTGTTTAATTCACTAACCAAAAAAATAAAAATAAAAATAACAGGTATATATTAAAATTAATTAACAAAATTATTTATTAATATAAAATATAATATAAAAAATGAATTAAAATACATATATATTTATATATAAATAACTATTGACTAATTTTAATTGTTAATTTTAGTGTATAAATAATTTTTTTAATTTTATTTCTCCCCTTATAAAGCTATTATTAATAAACAATTTATATATAAAATATTATTTATATACTAAAATTAATAATTAAAATCAATCATCATAGTTTTTATATAAATTTATATATATTATTTAATTTATTTTTAATATATATTTTTTATTTTAATATATATTTTATATTAATAATTAATTTTAATGATTAATTTTAGGATATACCTAATATATAGTTAATCCATATATGATATGAGATGAAAAAATTTTAGTTTTCAACGTAGAGGACGATGATGATGATGTTGAATTATATAACGAACCCTTTCTACCAAGTTATTATTATATGATATAAAATATAAAAACTCTCTAACAAACTTGTTAAATTTAAAATTTTAATGCATTAAATGTATTTGTTCTTCTTTCAATTTGAGTCTTGTTAACATATATTTTAAAAATATATTTTAATAATATCATAAAAAATATTTTACTAAAAATTATGGATAAGATAAATACATTAAAAATTTAAATTTTTTATTATATTATTAAAATATTTCTTGAAGACACAAGATAGCTAAACTCATTTACTTTTAATTTTTTAACAAGAATATTCTAAACATAGTTTTATTGTTATAAATATTTTCTCGAACTTTAAAGTCATACATACTACATGGATAACTTTATACCCTTTTATGCAAAAATCAATTTCATCTTAAACATAAACAATGAACAAATTTATCATGAATTATATCTCTCAAAACACTAACATATAGTTTTATAGCTTAATAATATCCACTAAAAGTTTAGTTTAAACTTAGTATAAAAATAATGGTTTAACTAATAACACATGTTATGATTACTAATTAACAAAGTTTTTATGAAAAAAGATACAAAGTTTAAATTTTTAATACATCTATTTATTGTATGTTTACTAAAGCAAAAAATTTGAAAACTTTTACTAATAATAAGTGTAACTTTAACATGTACACTAAATATATTTAATACACATATTAACTACACCCTAAAAATAATATAATTTTTTCCTATACCGCTATAAAACAACATACCTTTTAACGGTGGCGGCTACTAGTGATTTATTTAGAGACAACTACGATAAACACTGAGGCACAAGTGGGCCTGCTTGCTTGCTTTGCTAGAATTCTACATACAAATTGGCGTGGAGCTATGTGGTATCCAATTTTGTTATGGGTCGACATCATAGTTATTATCACCTTATCTCTGTGATTGGAAACTTGGGAATTGGGACAAACTATGTTGAATGATTAGTAGAGACAAAATACACCACTTAAGCCAAGAAAATGACACCAGAATACATGTTTATCACAAAGTGTGACGCAGAATAATCAACTATAATTAGATTATTAAGGCCAAGAGGCACCACTTTCCTTTTCTTTCTCTTTCTCTTTTTCTTCCCGTTCTTGGGTGGCAATGGCAAACTATAATGGTTTGTTACTTTGTTAGCATAGTGAATGCAGCCACCAGACCACTCTGGCACACAATAACTGTTATTTCAGCTTTTTTGGTACATTTATAAATTAATGTATCAGGGTAAAGTTTGTTTATGGTAGTAGATACATTAATTTATGAACATACCATAAAAGTCATAACTACATGTTGTGAACCGAAAGTAATACTATATATCTGATCTAAAAACTAACGTGGAAATGATATAGATATATACATATACACAGATTCGAGAACAATAATGGAAATCCTAGTCATGATTCATCTGATGATTCATTTCTTTGTTGGCGCATTCTTGCTGCCCATGACATGTTCTTCCCTTCATCCTTGCTCTTGCTCTTACTTCTTCTTTTCAGCTCAGAAAGTTGTGATTGCCAACGAGATTTCCACTCGCTCTTATGTTCAACCACCTGAGAACAAATCAAATCGCTTGGATTATTAGAAAAAATAAAAAATTACAAAAAGAAAACACACTAAGGATTGTTGTCTTAAAACAATTCGGATTGAGATGGACATACAAGGACCAATTAACAAGCAAATACAATATATGAAAAGGTTCTACTTCTTCCATATGTTTAGAAGGCATGAAGCATGTTGGTAGGACCTACAATTTCCCATCACCATGGTATAAAATTAGGTTCTACTGACTCAAAGTGTGCTCAAGAGTCATATATATGCATTGAATTTAATAATACATGTATCAAGTCTTTGAGATGATGAAATGGGGTTGAAGTTGACACATTCAAAATTATTCCAGAAAAAGAAGACAAAAGCCAGAATAAAATCAATATGAATCTATTCAAACGAAAAAAAAAAAAAGTCAACGAAGGAGCTGGTTAGTGGTTACATTCATCATAATTAATTTTAAAAAAATGGGGAAAAATCAATCATGGCCTCATGGGCACAGAGTTGGAGGAGGAACAACTAGCCAAAAAATAAATATCAACAGAAACAGAAACAGCAAAATTGCTAACAAGGATAAATCAGCAGGGAAACAAATTCACAGATTCAAACGCAAAGTAAAGCCCTAATTTTCATGTCCAACCAACTAAAGGAATCAACGTGATGAGCACGGAATATAAAAGAACTAAGCTTTACATGAACTATTCGCTAAAAACCCTATCTTGAAGACAGAATAAACCAATCCAAGCATTTCAGATAACTAAACTTGCTTCTAATTATACACAAACAATAACAAAAAAAAATCAAAATCCAAAACGAATATTAAATTTCAGCAGAAAAAAAGGGGGAAAACCTGATCACGGTGGTGGTAACTTCTACGAGCATTGAAGGCGAAGTGAACTCCCCTAGCCATGTCGTTATCATACATGGCTCTCCTAGTGGGATCCGAGAGGGTTTCATAAGCCTCTTGGACCCGAATGAACCGCTTCGTGTACTCTTCGAGCCGACCCGGTGGAGACACATCCGGGTGGTACTTTCTTGCGAGTTGCTTGTACGCTTGCTTTATCTCCATCAGCGACCCCGATTCCGAAATCCCTAGAAGCTCGTAGAAGCTCAGCTCCGCAACCGCCGTCACTGGCTTATCCTCGGTGGCAGTGGCGCCGTTGAGGGTGGCCCTGGGCTTCTTGAAGGAGAAGGTGACTCGGTTTGGGGATTTGATTGGACCGATAATGGGCCTTAGAGAGACGGGATTTGTGGCGGTTGGGACGCAGAAGCGGTGATCGGTGGGTGTGATGGTTAAGCCTGGATAGAACCGCATCTTTCTATGTTTGTGTGTTTAGATGAATGAATAGAAATTATAGAATAGAAGAAGAAGTTCAGTGGCTATGTTTCTGTTTCCGTTTGTGTTTAGGAGTGGATGCTCATGTCACAACTCTGAGGCCTCTAACCACGTGTTATATCTTCTATGGTCTTGCCTTTTCTTTTTTCTTTTTTTTTTAAGAAAAAAATAATTTACTTTAATATGATTTGTTGTTACTATTTATTTGGAGACTATGGGAGCCTGGGACTTTAACTGAATTGAGTTGAATAAAATTGACTTATATAGAGTTAAAGTAAAGTGATATTCTTTATTCAATTTAAAAAAAAAAAAAAACAGAATCCAACTGCAAGTTTTCTTCTTTGTATTTGATCTGAACCTTAAGTTTGTTTAAGGGTATAAGTTAGGTGTTGATTGACATGTTTTGGAGTTTTCTTTTAGTAGGTGAACTATATCATTTATGAGGAGACTTGTGTGGTTGGAATATCTGGTGAATATAGGTGATATAATTATTGCAAAAGCAGAAGCAAAAGCAATATTTATGTTGTTATAATATATAACCATTCTTCAGGTCCAAAATAAAATCAAGTTTATTAAGTATAAATGCTTATTAAGGATCTCCACTTATTCAACTCCTAAAAATCGGTTATCACAAGAAGGTTCAATTTTACTTATTTAAATAAGTAATTGTTTATGCGAATTTCTTCTGCTATCTTTATTTTTACTTAAAAATAGATTCTAACAAATTCTTAAGATAAAAAGAACGATTATCCACAAAAAAAGATGAAACTACTCCAAAAAAATAGTTATCGACTCTACTATAAATACATTAACACCAACTTTCGGAACAATAATCATATTAGATATACATTAAAAATAAGTTATTTATATAAAATAGATGTAAAAATTAAAATATAAAATATATATTAAAAATAATTCAAATAATATATATATTTATAGATAAATATATAATGATAAATCTAGTGACTACACATAACATCTTTGATAAAATAATAAGATTAATTTTAATATATTATTATCCATCATATTTTTCCCGCCTTATTGTAAAGATTACAACAAAGTCAAATGTTCTACATCGTGAAATGTTCTTCTTCCAATAAATAAGATTCATTTTAAAATATATCCGTATAAATATTTTATCCTATTAAAGAATCATGATATTATTATTTGTCTTGCTTTGGAGATAATGATTATAAAAGCCGAACCTTCTGTCCATATGATGATTTATATTATATAAAAATTAAATTTAAATAAATATTTAGAGGTGTCTGAAATCTCAGTAAGAAGTAGGTGAATGTCTAATGGCTCACCTTTACGCTGGATTCAATTATGATGATGATATATTGATATCAGTATTACACTATTACTAAGCGCATTTTGTATCTAGTACCAATGTTAAAAGAAGGTTCTAAATGGAACGCCAAATTTTCTACGTTGGGCACACCTAATCGGAATTGCATAACTTTTCTAGAACGTATATTATTGTTGTTCACATGGGCTTAGTGAAATTAACTTGAATCCTTGAACAAAGTACCATTATTTATCTAGCCTATTCTGTAGCGCAAGCAGCCTAATAGTCAACTGGGAATAAACAACCCATACGTAAATCAATCCATGTGCGTTTGAAATACATCAAATTTATTCATTTCTTCACCGCTTTACCGATAGAGCTTCGGCAATGTAATATTAGGACTATTCAACGTTCCTAGTTAAGTATATTGTTCCATTAACACTATCCACGGCATTCATGAACCAATCCATAATATATTGACTAGTTTTATTTTGATAAGATTATCCGCTTTGTAATGAACTAATGACAAACATACTCGCTGGCTTTAAACTACTGTATCTAAAAGATAACTTCAACTATTATAGGGACGGTTGTAGATAGAGATATAAACTAATAAAGAATGACATTAGAAATGAAACGTTGACTTTATAATTTCATGAATACGCAAGGAAATCTTGTTAAACCAACTTTTATGTTTCCTGTTATTTAACCTGATTTGAAAAGAGATGGACGTACTACCAACGAAAAAACGATATGCATGCGATTTTTAATACCGAGGAACCCAATCGAAGCAAACGAGTGGGGAGGAAACGTGAGTGTGTAGGCAATTACTCTAGCAACTTCCTACTAAATAATATTCCCAACACCGACAATCTGTTGTGTGAAACTTATCGATATAATTTGTTTTAAAAAACCCAAACCCAAACCAAACCCAATGCTGATGGTTTTCGAGATACAGCAGAAGATAACACGACCACGTCAATGCTATTAAAGCCATATCGATATAAAAGTGTATATTTTAGTCGTTATAAGCAAATCCCGAAGGGAATGCTTTTTAATTCCCCATGACACTACGGTTCAGGCGACAAGGAGCAGGTAAAACACGGGCAAAACTAGAAAAACTTATGGCCCCTAAAATGTCACCGACCAACTGTCGAGGATCAACACACCTATTGACATTCCACTTAATCATGATTGAACACGTCAAATGTCGGGCAAGTATACTTTACTGTGTTTCCTATTTCCTAGTGAACTATTCAGACTGGGGGGGGGGGGGGGGGGGGGGAAAGACTGGTAAATCCCATAAATGCCAACAAGACAAATTGACGGGGAAACATTAGTGAGTCGAGCACTTGATGCATAGAGATAACGATTCTATTCAAATATTCTACCCACAACGAAATAGAAATCTAAAAGCACACAACTTCCAAGAACTTCGAATGATAATCTGGAGGAAGAGGCTGCAACTGCTCATAAGATCATCATATCCACAGCTTACCCTATCCAGAAAAAGTGAAAACGAAAGAGGGAAAAAAGATTGCCCCAAAAAAAATAAAACAAAGGAAAAGAAAGGAAAAACCTTCAGAAGGCATTTACAATCAACAACAAAACAATCCCATGTGTTGTGTCAAATAGAAAAGAAAAAAACCAAAGTTCTCCAGCATCGCTCAGCAACAAATTCATATTCAAAAGACACAATTCGTGTTATGTGACTTAATATCAAATAAATAAACAGAATGTATTAACACTAAAAGTAGTCAAACTGCAGATTACCAGGAGTGCAATATGAAAATATTTTAAGAGGGAACATAATAGAATAAATGGTCAAAATCGTGTCTGAAAGATCACCCATTCTCCAAAATGCAGACGGACAACGAATTGTTTCGAACCATACAAATGCAGATGAGTGACGTAAGGACTAATGTAACTAACTTAAAATCTTTCACGGACGAATTTGATTAAAAAAAATTTTCGGAGACCAATTTGGAGAACGAGTGATCTTTCAGGGATGAATTTGAGCATTTACTCAAACATAATAAGCAGCAGCACAAACAAGGCTGACATAATTAACAGATACCCTATAAATACAAATGTTAATGAAGATCCTACAGATAGTGTACCAACCCAGCAGTTTCATGGAGAATTACCTGTTCAAATCAACATTTGCTTTTCAGCATTTACTTAAGTAAAAACTGTAACTCTGCCCAATTTGCTCAAATGCAACATGAAGTAACTCATTGCAGCAACATCCAGGTTCACTTGACCTTAAATAGAAGCTTTACCTAACCATAATAATTTCTTGGAAGAAAAAAAAAAGAAAAAAGAAAAAGAGAAAAAATGGAAGGGGGAAAAAAAGAAAAGAAAAACAAAAATGTAGGGCAATATAAGACACCAAATGATGGTAGCAATTAGAAAAAATATTGGCAAATGGTACTGAGAACAAACATACTCATACATAATGCAAACCTAAGCAACTCCCATTACTCTCACATTTTAATAGAAGAAAAACAGAGGTGCTCTGAACCATAGAGCATCAGAATCTGACCTCATACCTTCATTTTACACAAGAGAAACCAACCCAGCAAAACTTTATCTCAAAGCTCGAACAGATTTCAACGTGAATAACCTGCATTTATTTGGATATAAAATGCCCACACCATAAAATGAGTAAAAGAAAGTGAACCTATGATTGCCAACATCAAAGATTGATGTGCGCAACTAAACTTTATCATACTAAGAAAATTCCCCAAAGGGTCTAGAACCTACAGATATATAGCAAACAACTGTTGGTAGTTTAACACATAAGATTAAAAATACCATTATCCCTAAGTTTTTAGAAGCATAAAATCAGGACATTGATTAAAAGGGGTTCTCCCTACTGGCTAACATGATATCTGGAGGACTGAAAAAAAGAGTTCAGATTTCATCTAAACTTCAAATTAAGTTTCATAAAAAAGAACTGTATAATTAAGATAACATTCCAACATACATCAATCAAGCAGTAAAAGAAGCATGATATATAAGCGCTGCGTGGCTGATCATGACAAATTCACGACACTTCTTGAAACCTTAAACCACATCACAGCTCAGATTCTATATCTGATCTTTGTTCCAACCCAACCTGAAAAAAGGAAATAATCAATTGAATTTGTTCATCAGCTAACACAGAATATTCTGGGAACCAAATCAAATAGCGAAGCATCCTCTGAGAATTGTGATTTCTACTAAGAAGAAACTGTCTATTCCTTGGAAGGAATTAGTTCAGTAAACTTAATGAGAATCCTTAATTAGAATATGCGCCATAATCATTGACGGGTGAAAAAATCTTCAACCATGATTCCTGCAATGCTCTTGTAGTGAAACAATATATGACAGCACTATGAAACCAAATCAGCCTTGTGTAACATGGCTTCTCTGATAAGTAGGTGCCACTTTTGGTTCCGGATGAAATGACAGATCTATGTCACAATAATGTCCATTAGCATAGTCAAAAGCCAGGTTGAATCTTTGAAATCATTTATATTCCCACTCCTGTAATCCACAGAAAGTAATTAAGCTTTAATAATTATTTAAGTGTGCAGAATTGAATTTAGTTCAGTATTTTAAATCAATACCAAATAGAGAGTGCTTAATATCTTCCACTTCTTGCTTCTTCACCACACATACGGTCTGCATTAAAGAGGATTTTCATGTTTTGCCATACATAACCTAAAATAATCAATAATTAACATCAAAGGTTGACAATAGGATTTAGCATACCTTGGTTATAATCAGCTCCAGCATTTTCACTTGACCCTTCTGACTTGCAGGTTTTGTTTGGTGAAACCCAATTCCCACTATCATTTGCCTTTGCCATCTTTAAATTTATAGTTGGTTCCTGCACAGCATCTTCATGAACTTTTGAATTTATATTGCTAGTAGCATTTTCTCCATCATTCAAATGATGTTTACCTTCCATAAATCCAGAATCAGTTTGTGTTATTCCCTTAGATTCGTACTCCTCCATAACTCGTGGGGAGAGCCCATTACCATCACATTCAACTGGGTTGTGATTTCCTGATTTTGATTTAGATAGGGATTGCTCTTGATGCTCTGATCTTTCATATCTGCTTCCATATTTATCACCAGTGTGACGCTTTCCTTCAGGGGACTTAGACCTAAGTTTTCTCTGTTCAAAATTGCTTTCATCCAATTCTTTATGTGATGAGCTGCCTCCATTCTTATGCTCAACCTCTAATGATATTGACCTGGAACGTCTTCTATTGCGATGCTTTGATTTTTTATCTTTACTATCACCTGATTTATCTTTAGTGCGATGCTTCCCTTCAACAGATCTTGACCTGTTTCTTTTAGTGTGATGATGCTTTGACCTATCAGTTTTGATCTTTTTTTCATCCTCTCTTTCATCAATTTCATTCTTACTTTCTGTTGATCTTGATCTGGAACGCCTTTTATCACTAGGCCTTGACCTTCTATGCTTGCTTTCATCTGATTTCTCAGGCAAGCGCTGCTTATCATCCACAGATTTCGATCTTGACCGTTTATTATGCCTAGATCTACTTTCATCCACTCTTCTTGGGGATGATCGGCTCCTCCTGTAAGGCTTCTCCTCGACAGATACTGACCTGGACCGTCTTCTCTCTCTATTTTTAGATTTTCCATGCAGGACTTCTTCATTTTTGCTGGATTGAAGCCTATTATCATCTGAAGAAACTGATCTTGAGCGTCTTTTGCTCTCTTGTTTGATTTCATCAATCTTGGGAGATGACTTACTACCTCTGCGATGACTTGGGGATCCAGAATCAGCACGTGATTCTTTCCTTCCTCTATGAGGTGAACTTTCTCTGTGATGTTTTGGAGAAATAGATTCAGTTCGATGTGATTTCCTTGAATGAGGGCTCACGCTCCTACTCCTATTCCTTCTTGAAGCAGATGAATGCCGATCAAGGTATCTATCTGAATCCCGTCTTCTGCTTCTATCACTGTGTTCTCTGATGTCTCTATAGGACCTTCGATCCCTTTCATAGCTTGAATAATGATGGGACCTGACTGGCGATCTGGACCGACGACCCCTATTGTAGCGAGCAGGAGAGTAGGAACGAGACCTCCTCCTTCTTCGATAACTAACAGGAGATCTTGACTTTGATCGAGATCTTGCACGAGGAGGAGAAGGAGACCTGAAAATTGAAATTGAATTAATGAATTAAAGACCTTTGTTAGCATATGAAAATGAAGGACAAAAAAAATAATAATATAAAAACAAAATTTTGTCACCACAATCTAAACTTTCCTTGTTCCACAACCATTCGGCCATATATTTTAAAGACAGATCAACATGCAACAATTTTAAAACACTATGCACAGTAATTGCACACATTGTGGGGGGAACCCCTAAGATTGATGAGAATGCATATTCACAATAAAGAGATATGCTACTCAACCTCACAGCTATGACACATAAAACTGCAAGCTTCTATAATACAAAGGCAATTGTGTAATATATATATATATATATATATATATTAAGATAAAAAAGCAAAGGATGCATTGCACTCACACTAAACCCAAAACTATTAAGTATAGTAAACATATACCAACAAATGGGAACTTTTAAAATGGGGACAAGATTATGATTTTTTTTTCCCCCTAAAACATCAAAATGACAGAAACCTCAGGCACCTTTACCAAACTTATAAATCTATTTCATGCATTACTCTAATGGGTTCATGATACTTATGTAGGGCACCCTAAAATGAATTACTTGCAAGTTGCAACAATAAAAACATTGAAAATGAATAGTCAAGATGCACCAGTAGAACAATAACACTAGGAAAAATTGACAAAGTAAACAGACCTGGATTTCTGTTTTGTTTCTTTCTCTTCAATTTCAGGTCCATCAGCTTTCAGTTTCTTACTTATTTCAGCAGCTCGGGCTGCCGCTAACTCTGTTGCAGACTTCATGGTGGCGGCTTTATTGGCAGCCTGCTGTGCAGTCATGGTTTGTTGCATAAGCAGAGCTTGCTGGAATTGCATCTGCTGCATTGCCACAGCTTGCTGCATCATCAAAGGAAGAGATGACGAAGCAAGGGAAGAATTCACAACAGATGGTTTTTGTGGAAGAGATTTTGCCATCTCAACATTCAAAGGCCGGCCACCAACATCTATGTTATTTAACGCCAGAGCAGCAGTAGCCTCTTCAGGTTTTGAATATTCTATATAAGCAAAATGCTTTGAATCAGCAATTGTGCATTCAACAACTGTGCCACAGAAGCCAAAGAGTTGTTTTAGCTGTTCAACAGAGAGAAGTGGACTCAGATTGCTAACTTGGAGAGTTTTCTTCAATGCATCATCCTTACCAGCTTTTTCAGGTGAGCCTGATTAAGTTACCATAGATGGTAAGAATACAGCAAGAAATACTTAAACGGAAAACAAGAACATAAAAAAATGTAACTACCAAACATGACAAAAAGTCACCAACAGAGAGCACTTCTTGTATAAGAGCTCTGTAATACCAAACACAGCAACAAACAAAATTAACACGCCACAACATACCAGTGGAATCTTTTACTGACTGCGCTTGCACCTGAGCTGCATGGGCTTGAAGTGCTTGGGCAGCGACTATTGCCTGTGCAGCAGCCATTGCAGCAGCAGATGGAGCCATAGGAGCTTGGCTAAGTGTTCCCATTGAGGTCGTTGCGGCTAATGCAGTCATTAGCAAATTATGAGGTGGGTGATTCAACTTACAATCGACTTTTATACATCGCCCATTAAGATAATCACGGCAAACTTCCCCTAGTGAGGCCCCAATTCCAGGCAAAATAGCACCCCCAGAAGCTCCAGCAACAATCCCTGGAATCATTCCCAGTAATCCTGGGAATGCCCCAGAAACGGACCCAGAGTAGTTCGGCATGTTTGGCATAGTTTGATTAACAAGATTTGGAAAAGAAGATGCCGGAGCTAAACCCAGCAGCCCTCCACTACTATTGCCTGTAATATAACAAATCAAACTGTCAAAGCATTGAAAATTGAAAATTAACAAGTTCAACTCTGTCTCTTTCTTAATCGCCCAACCAAGAAAGAAAGTAAACTTATTATGTTCCATTAATGGGGGGAAGGAAGAAGGATAAAGTGATATAGAGAACTTAAATAGGTGTAATCTTTTCCGTCTTTTTTGCTCTGATTTAGTTTTGAAATTTTATTTTCCTTGTAGTTTCTTTCATCAAATTTAAATATGTTAAGATCCAACAATATCACTGCCATGCTTTTTTTAATAATACAAAAATATCACCGGTGTTTGATTTATGAAAATACAAATGATACTCAAGTGGTACCAATTATATTTGGTGGCATTTCCTGTATTATGACACTATATCCAATTGTAACCAAAATTTTAAATTTTACAATACCTATATGTTAGAACTGTGATCAGAACCGTTAACTAGGACTTTAGGAGCAATTCAAAACCACACATGGCATCATATATATCTAAACACTAATGCAGAGAATTTTGCGGCAGAGTAATGGTGAATACCTGCACTGAAAAACACAGGGAATGGACTACCCATGATTGCCTTGCCATTACATTCAACACTGACCATGTAATTCCCTCTCTTGGGCACCACATAAGTGACGTTATACGTTCCATCACCCATATCCTTCACAATCCCTTCTTGATCAGACCCTCCAACGCCCAAACCTGGCGTCACCCTCACCTTGACTTGTGCACCCCCACCTGAAACCTTCCTCTCATCTGAATCCTTGGTGACCACTGTGAACGAAGAAGGAGCACAGGCTGTTCCGCCGGCAATGCCAGTACCCGCCGCCGTGCACTTAGAAGGATCCACAGGTCCAATCGGCTTATTGGCCAAATCCTCGTATTCCTCGGATTCACTGTCAGATTGAACAGTGCCCTTCTCGCGACTCTTCTCCAAATCCTTGAAGGTCGCTTCGAAAGCAGCTTTAGCTGCCGCGGCTTTCTCGGCTTCGCTCTTCAGCTTGGCCTCCTCGGCTTGCTTCATCCATACCGGCTTTGCAACGGCCGAACTCCGATCAGCCATCAACCCTACCTGATACCGAAAACAAGAAGTAGCAAATCTCCTATAAATGCCCAATTGGTGAAGGAAATCTTCAATTGAAGTGCTCAATTGAAGCACACTCAGCTCCCGTTAACACAAACTATCAAAGGAAAAACCCTAGAACTAGGTTAAAACATAAAACAAACAAATAAATAAAAGTGGCATAATAAAAGGGCTTCCTGGATAAAGAATATATAAGAACAGGTTGAATCTGATGCCGAATGCGAAAATGTTACAGAAAGGAAGAGATGAAAAACGGCTTTACGTTAAGGTATCAAGATTCAAAATCAGATTCCAAAGATTTGGAGAATTAAAACCGCGAAAAAGCATGGAAATAAAATTAAGAGGGTATTGTTAGGGAAAGAAGAAAATCCCAAGCTGATTTGGTAAAGCAGGGCGCAGATGAATTTTATTAGAGATTTTGGGGAGAGAGAGAGAGAGAGGGAGAAAGAGGGGAAGAAGGTTTGATAGGTGAAAGGGAAAAGCAGTGCGCGTACCTGTTCTCACTCTGGTCTCTGGCGTTGAATGTTGGTTTGGGCTTTGTGCTTCGCAATCGGAAATTCGTAATATACATATGGGACTGAGTTTTTTTATAAATAAATAATTTATTTATTTTATTTATTGAAATGGGTAATTTGTAACATATTTATCAATTTATATCATATTAATTTTTTTATTTACGGTGTAAATGAGATATATTTATAATTGGAGTAAAGTATTAAATTAGTTTCCTACATTTAAACGTAGTCCTGTTTTTGGTATTTAAGATTTAAAGTATCCTATTTAAATGTAAAAAAAATTATTTAGTTTCAATTTAGTTCCAAAGTCAATGTTAAATAATTAACGGAATGTCCTATTATAAGAACAAGGTCGATAATTTAGAGAATAAGTATAAACTCCAAAAACACAAGATCAACCTTGGATACATGAATACATTTACTTATCATTCTCTTTAATTCTATAGAAAATATTTCATTTATATTGTAAGAAAAAATGATAAATAAATGTATTGATACATCCAGAGTTGATTTTATGCTTCTAGAGCTTGTACTTGTTTCTCATATTATCGATTTTGCTGTCATGTAGGATATTTCATTAATTATTTAACTTTGATCTCACGGTAGGACTACATTGAAGCTAAATGAAACTTTTTTTGATTTAAATATAACACTTTAAACCTTAAGAACTAAAACAAAATTATGTCTAAACATAGGAGGCCAATTTAATACTTTACCCTTATAATTGTTTTGTTTAAAATTTAAACTGTGAACGAAATATGTATATTATTATAAAAAAAATTATAATTAAAATAATATCAATTTAATTTTTATTTTTAAATTAATCTAATTTTTAAAGTTATATTTTAAAACTGTTACGCTACGTATTTAAAATTAGTTATTTAAAACTGTTCATTTGAAATTAGTACATTATTTTTTTTTTAAGTCAGCCTATTTAAATTAGTACTCAAAAAGAGTACATAAAAAATGTAAATCGAATTGGATTGATTTAAATTAAAAAAAATAATTTATACGTGTTCAAATTCTATGATGAAAAAAATGCGGTAATTAAATCATTTAGTATATGAGAGAACATTCATTTTAGAGAAAAGTGACAATTAGGTCCCTAGGAATTTTGCGTTCGTACAAATTATACCTGAAGAAAAAAAAAACAATTAGATCCCTCAAGAAACAAAATATGGACACGTTACATCCTTCTATTAGTAAGACTAGCGGCGCCTCTGACGTGGACGTGAATGTGTTGAAGTGTCTGTTAAATGCCACATTGGAATTACTCTAAATGATAAGGATAAATTGGTCCTTCTATATTGTTTGAATTTAACATGCCTCAAACCCTAATTTTCCAGAATTTTCATCCTGAAACAAAACCCTAGCACAATGTAGAATGTATAGCATCGGAAGCTCCAGAAGTACAAGGCGCCAAAGGAAAAAAAATGAAGGTAGCGATTGAAATTGTAGGGGTGACTCAACACATGGAAGAGATTTCAATAATAAAATCAATCCTAAGTGTAACTGTCAACTATATACAATCATATACAAGTTTGGAATAGTAGAGAATTTAGATAGGTTATTCTTAGAGTGTCCAAATTATAGGATAATTGTTAATTCAATTTTTTTTAATTATTATTTGAGTTTTGAGTATTGCATTGAATTGAAATTTATAGGTATCATTCATGGTATATTTTTTAGTTCCTTTTACAAGACAATTTGTCATACCGTAAGTTTTTTAGATGGTTGGATGATGTTACTAGAGATGTGGAGGTTCAAAGTTCTAAGCAGAGAGTGGAGGATAGATTAAATAATTTGGAGGAGAGAATTATGAGATTGAAAATGGATTGTAGAAATAAAAAACCCCAAGCAAAATTATTGATTGTAGATTTAGGAATGTTGTGTATTTTATGGTTGATTTTTTAATTGCAATTATTGTGAATGTGTGGAACAACAATTTTGGGTGAATCAAATTAGACAGTTGATGTATGAATGTATTAGTATTTGTAATTGTATTATTATTGAGCTTGGACTTGACCAGGAAGCCTGAACTAGACTTGTGCTTGTCTAGGAGGCTTGAATCCTGTAGACCTTCTTGTCTTCTTTTTTCTTCTTTTTATAACATCATCCAATTGGCCCTGCAACGTTCACGAAAAATTCACTATGGTCCACATTCATTTGATATTAAACAAATAAATGCAGTAAGAATAATATCCTCCACAAAAAACTTATAGTTGAATCAGTTACATTAGTGTCAGATTCATTGGTTACAGTTCCATATTGAATAACATCATCAAATTTATTTGCAATATTTGTATAAGTGTCAACTTCATTAGTCATAGACCCAATTGGTTCCACATTTTGAGTAATGACATTAGGGTTAGAATTTTCTACTTGGACTGAATTTGGCTAAATAGATATAAATGAAACAATTGTTATAATATCAGACTAAGGCTGAGCATCTAAATATTCGATTACTCATTTTAATAGTAGGACTTCTAAACCCCTTACAAGTTAGAGATAGGACATTTAAATCTCTAATAAAAATACTAACAGACAACTAAACTCTTAAGAATAGTGTGAATATACAATTAACTTTGCTTACCTATGGCTGTGGGTTGGGTTCAACAATGGTTTTTTGATTTTCTAGTTGGGGAGAATTTTGAGACAATGGTACCTCTTCTTATGTATTATTCTTTAACGAGAATTTTGTTCTTTTTTTTTTCTTTCTTAATTACTGGAGCTCTTTTGCATGTCTTGAAGTTATGGCTAGATTTGTCACACTTGGTGCAAGTCATCGTGAAGCTTCTCCTAACTTTATTTGCATTTAACAGTGGCTCAAAAGAATCTTTTTTTCTTGCATGTAGCTCTGGATGCCCAACGGGTCTCTTAAACTTGGGTGGAATAGGTCTTGATCCTTCTGTCTTCTCCCAATATTGCTCACTTGGAACTGGCTCAACACAATGTTGGTATGTAGCATTGAATGAGGTCATTTGCAATTGCAGCTATGGATAACAATAGTTTTCAGGTCGCTCATTTCTCCAGGCTATTGCAGATATAGTATGCACACGTGGCATTCTTGACACATACAAGTAAACAACAACAACAAACCAAATAAGCTAATCCAGCTAACAAACTATTTCTACATATAATCCAAAAAGTTCTATGATTAGGAAGTTTTGATATGATCTGTGAGTTGCCACACATTACAGGTACATGTGCTTTGGCCCAGATTTACTGGCACCTTCCTACCGTCACACTGAACCTCATATTTGACTCGATCATCATCACCAATCCATTGTGGTTGTCACTTATCACTAGCCTTCTTTAGTATCTCCATTTTCTTTTGTTGAACTGGTGTAATCTTTTTCTTGTACCCACCCAAAAATCTCTTGTAATTTGCCATCCTTTTCATGATATAACATCTGAATTCTTCACACATAGTCAATACTAGTTTAGCCATATAATACATAATCTTTGAGTTCCAAACCTCACACATGTTATTGGTCAAATTATTTACCTTAGGTCAATGGCTAAAGTATGCTTTGACCCACACAACAAGCTCAAACATAGCCAAATAAGCCTAGCTTTCTTATTTATTCTCTTTAGCTTATCCATACTTGCTTTGAACTCAACTGTAGTTATGCATCTAGCACACTCCCACACAACACCTTTGATTTGCTTATTTTTGTATTACTTCAAGAAGTTTTTTCAAGTGTGCATTACACAGTTTCTGTGATGTGCATTGGGCATCACTTCTCGAAGTGCAGGAACCAAATCCTAATAACAAACACAAACAATTCAGTACCATAAGCCTAATAAACAATCAAACTATGCTAACATATGAATAATACTCTAAAATTTTTATCTTTTGTTGGTCAGATATGAAGCTTCATCCATGTGTTTGAACATCTCCTAAATCTTCTAGCGATAGAGTCAGAAACCATTTCCATGTTTTCTTGGTCTCTGATGCAACCACAGCATAAGCTACCACATAGAAATTGTTATTTGAATCTTGAGCCACAGCAGATAATAATTATCTCTCATAATAGCCCTTTAGAAAACACCAGTCTAGCCTAATCAATGGGCGACATCCTACCTTGAAACCTTACTTACATGCATCTAGACAAATATAAAGTCTATTCAATAGTAGAGAAGATTGTGAAAATGGCTCAACTCCTAACAAGGCTGTGCTACCAGGATTACTTTTCAATATCTCAACCAGGTAATCTCTTAATTTGTCATATTGTTCACTTTTCTTACCAATTACTAACTCTCTTGCCTTCTTCAGTTCCCTTTACATGCTCTTGTAGTGAATTTGTATGTTATAATCCTGCTTTACGTGTCTAATGCTTCTTTTTGTGTGAGCTTTGGCTGTGTTTGTAATCGCTTCTCAAGTTTCTCAGTAAGCCATCTAACATCTACCTGATTGCTTTCAAAGTTCCGATTGCGTGTATGTTCAGGAAAAAAAAGTTTTGATTTGGAAACAATTTTCACATAAATTCTATGAGAAAAAAATTAAAAATGGACAATTTTTCTTAGCACACTTGGCTCTTGACCTCACCTTGTCATTCTTCAGCCACTGTAATTCTCTATCCTGAGCTACTATCCAGTCCTTTAGTGCCCTCTTGAACTAGTCCAAAGTGTCAAACTTCATACCAATTTCTTTCTTCACTTCTCTAAATTCAACACCCTCTGAGAAGTCAACAAAAGCAGTCCTATAAACATCATTCTCTACATCGCTTCCAACAGGAGTGTGCAAGTCCTCTGATTCATAGTCAAATACTTTCTTATCATTTGACTCCTTGTTAGCGTGTGTTTCCCCAAAAAGAACCCAACAAAAGGGTCATCCTCAGCCTCTTCAGCATTTTCCGTGTAACACCCTACCATACAGAGCCTTATGCTTAAGTCATAAAATAGAGGTGGCGAAGTATTACAACCTCTAAAAATAAAATTTAGTATATATAGTAGTGTGAAAAATGTTTATAACTAGGAGCATTTGAAGAAAATTGAGTAAAATAAAATCGTTAAATTGAAAAGCGCGACACTCCGATCGATAACATAACGAAACAGATAAAGGATAAGCTAACGCGAGTATATAAACAAGAGAGCTCAAAAAATACGGATATCCAAAAACTCAAAACCCGGCTTGCGAAGATAACTAATTCGAGCATAGAAGTTTACACACACACACACACACACACACATATAAAGTAAAGAACCCAAAAGAAACCCAAAAGACAAGTTACAGAACGTGTTCTTCAAAACAACCTCTAGGAGGAGTCAAAACAGTATATATATATATATATATATATATATATATATATATATATATATATATATATATATATATATATATATATAGTGGAGATAATAAGTATCTAAGCAAGTACATAAAACCAAAATAAAGTCTCAAGAGCTAAGGATCTTCGCAAATTCAGAAGTCTCCAGCACACCTCAGCGAGGAACCTCACGTCTTGCATCTAAAAACCACAAAATCCGCATGGGTGAGAACCGAAAGTTCTCAGTATGGTGACAGTTCCTACATATTTAACATGTAACGTCCTGGAAAAGCCGAAGGCAATCCTAGAACTTTCAACAGATAATCAAAGCTTATAAACAGACTAAACCATAAATGAAATAGGCAATTGGCTAAAGATCTTGAGTCTAACTAACACTCCCATTTCTAAATTCTTTGAACCTCCCAACCACCATCAGTAATTTGATATCGCAAACACAATTATACCAACAAGGAAATGCACAAATAGGAAGCAGATATGGCAGTTAGACAATTAACAAGTAACATGCAGTCAATTAGGCATTCCAAACAATTCACATATAATGCATATGATGTATGCCTGTCCTAGTGGCTGATAAGTCTCATTTGTCAATTATAAAGCCAACTCGACAAGTCTTGGTAGCTAACCATTGGACTGTCGATCTGTCGTGCATCCCCAACTCGAGTTATTCTCAATCATAATCATCAATACATATTCACAACACCCACACTGGTGTTTATCCACGGAAGCGAGCTCATCCAAGACTTTCACAGTGTCCGGCCACACTTACGATATAAGGTTAGCAGAGTATCGAATCTCCACCTGGAGCACGTGGTGGCTAGCCACTGTTTTCACCCAGGAAAACTCGTATCTCAGATAGTGAAAGTGCAACATTCACATTTCATTCAATAAGCATATATACAATCATACTCAACCATAATTCAATAATAGCTCAGCCATAATTCAGCAATAACTCAGCCATTCGGCTCATAATATAACCTGTAACCAGTCACAATTTATTAACAATTACAGCCCTTCGACTCATGGCATATAAAGCACTTCCACCATCACCATCAACACCCCATACAATTATCTTAATCATAATTCATCATTAACTCTCCCGTTATTTCGTCCACAAGTTACCACATCTCCTAGTCTCATCCTATCGCTAGGCATACTATAAGGATTTAGGACACAAAAGGTGAGAATGGAGGCTTAGAAGTATAAAATTCGGTTTTAAAAACTCAAAAATCAAGTTTTGGTGAAAATGGGGGTAACGCATGCGCGTTGCCCATACGCACGCGAGGAAGCACGAAAAGTAGAGCGACACGTGCGCGTTGCCCATGTGCACGCGTGGGAGTAAAGAGGCAGAGTGACGCGTGCGTGTCAGCCACGCATACGCATGGGTACGTTTTGTGCTCCTTTCACAAACCCAGGACAAGACTAGCGCAACTCTCTGGATTTTTCTACTGGGCACTTACATCAACATAGCGATGCATAAGCGTCGGCCAGGAGCACACGCGGGGGAGTAAAAATTGAGAGTGACGCGTGCGCGTGGAAGCACGATTTGTCAAAAATTTTACTAAGTTAAAAAGCTGCAAAATTACATTTTCAAACCCCAAACTTCCGACGAGAATAACTTATTCGTTTCAAATTATTTTTCATTCATTCTTCGAACGGCATAAGCATCTCAGATCCAATTTCATTTTTAAACAAATTTAACATAAATCGGAGATTCGGATACCAAGTTATGCTCTGTCAAAGTAGGCCCAAAAATCACATTTTCATACAAACCCACAAAAGTCCATTTTCAAAACAAACCAATTTCAACCCTTTTCAAAACCAACCAAAACTTACCAAAAATCAATCTCAAGCCTCCTCAACTTATATGTTAACATTTTCATCAATTTCACAACTCACCAATCCACTATTTTAACCAATCTCAATCAAATAACTCAATTTCAAATACAATATCATGTTATATATCTTTTCTCATCCCAATTTCTAACAATACCACTTCCATCAACCATCAATACATACAATCAATATCATCCTCACCATCAAGATAGTTTCACCCACAGTTCAATCTCAACCAACCATTAAGCATATATCAAAACATGCATGTCTCTCATACATCATACCATCAAAACATCCAAAATCCACTAATCACATACATAACAACACAATTCATCTCAACCAATCAACAACATCAATAGTCCAAATCCTATCTTATGGGTCTCTAGCCTAAGTTTTCACACCACATTACATTTTAGATACAGAAAATCGAAACCATACCTTGGCCGCTTCTCCGCTCAACCCGGAACACCTCCAAATCACTTTTTCACAAGCTCTCAAGGCTTCAACACCTCCAAGAACATATTTTTAGCATACAAAAGTCATTTTACAAGCTTTCCAAAACTTCAATCAAGCTCCAACATACATATATACACTTTCTAAACCACAATACCACATTCAAACATACTCAAACATCATAAACCAATAAATTCCACTAGGGTTGAGAATCTTATCATACCCTAGAATCAAAGAGACAATGTTAAGCCTCTCCTTCAAACTAGTTGGATCCTATAATATCAAAAGCTCACAAATCTCAACATTTTTCACCCAATTTTTCAAAATTAAGGTTGGAATTTCAGAGGAAAAATCGTGGCTTACCTCAAGAACAAAGTTGTGAATTTTGTAGAGCTCGACGTGGTGAACGCGTGGTCGCAAATAGTGCAGCAATCGAAACTCCGGATTAAAAGTTATGGTGGTATGAAGATCAAGTGAGGGTTAGAACTTTGGAAGAGTGTTCTTCTCATTCCTCACTTCATTTCAGCGTGTTTTAGGCTCTTAGAGGGGAGAGAGAGTGTTGTTTAAGGGTTTTAGGTTGAGTTTGCTTAGGCCAAGGGCCCAATATGGGTCCGGTTTGACCCGTTCGGTCCAACATTGGGCCGATTTCTTTAAAATTAGTGTCAAAATTCTCGTTTTAATTTTCTCTATCATATTAAGCCATAAAAATCACATTTTTAATTTTTTAGAATAAATTTTAATTTATGAATTAATTAGTCATTAATTAACCGGGTTTTACATTCTGCATGTTCATGATGTTCTTCATCTCCAAGTTCAATTGGGTGCTGACTTGAATTAAAGTTCCCCAAATGCTTTGTATCCCGATGTTGCAGTCTTGAACTCCTCCTCACCTTCTTATATTCCTTCTTCTTTCGAGGTTTAGGGGAATTGCTAAATACAAAAATTTCTTCATTAGTAACTTTCTTTCCTTTTGGAGAAGTAACTTTCTTTCCTTTTGAAGAATGGTTACTGTCTGTAGCCTTCTTCTTTTTCATCACTCTTGCATGCTCCTCTTCAATATCAGTGTCCGATTGGTCAAAACCAGGAGGTGGGGGCTTCTCATCTTCAGCGCTCTCGTAACCATCATCATTACTGTCATCATCAGAAATAGGAGGATCACCAGCTTCATCACACCCTATAACATCTTCTCCACCAAGAATATGATGCTGAAAATATATATAAAACTCCTCACACTCCTTGTTTTGTATTTTGTGCTTCCTTAAAGCATTGATCTCTGAATCTCCAAAAATAGAATGCAAACCGGCTTTAAAATTAGCAGCATTCGAATCAAACCACATCATTGCTTTGTAATCATCGTAAACCAAGCTCTTGAACAATTCCTTCAAGTAAAAAAAGTTCATAAGATCCAGATCTATCTTTGAAAATCTCTCTACTAACCCATCCCGGTAACTCAACTCTCCCCGTTTATTCCTCACAATTTTTTTCTCATGGTCGAATACAGGAATAACAAATTCCTCCATCTGTTAAGTATAAACACAATTATTATTTTAATCAATTGGGACAACAATTAACTAAAGAATCAGGAACATGTATGTCTTTTTTTAATTATGACGTAAGTGATACTAGTCTTTCTGTTAATCATTAGTTTCAGCAATTATATACAAATAAACGGAAGCCTCAAAAAGTAACAACAAATGCATAAATAGTTCTAAATGTGACAAAATGTGTCATGCAAACAAGTTAAAAATTATGGGACCACCATACTTTGCAGAAGATTAAACAATTTGTTCCAAACGAGAGGACCACCATGAAAGTAACTGACAAAGGGATACACTAGCTGACAAAAGTATCACCATTTTTTACTTGACTCGAGGATGTCCCCACTAACACCAGTTTCCTTGACGACGTCTTCTTCCTTAATGGTACATTGAAGAAGAATTGTGACTTTTGTTACTGCAGAGCCAAGACTCTTTGACCTTAGCTTCTCCTTAGGGTTAATAGGTAATAACAGAGTGTAACTGAAGGTTACGGACAAAGTGAAACAAATATAAAGGAAGGGAATTTATAAAACGATGTCGTCCTACTGCAGATGTGGCAGAAACGCACACATCAGTTCAAAAGGTTTAAGTTGAAAATATCAGAAGGCAGGCACGCAAGTAATTAAGTTGAAAATAAAATATGGGAGAAAACAGTTAAGGTTTCAAAGTTATCTATTTTCCTGATTGACTTTTCTTATTAACTATTTTAATCACGCAAGATTTAATTCATGGCAAACTATATGTGACTAGACCCTAATTCCTTAGACCTTTCTAGTCTTCTCTAAAATTCATTAACTGCCAATTCTTTGGTCAATTAATTCCAATTAGAAGCTACATGATCAAATTCCAGTTTATATGCCACAAAAATCCTAATTACCCAAAAATAAGAGGATTATATGTCACGTATCCTGTTAAATCTAGATAATTAAAATTTATGAGAAATTATTTTCAAGCTGTTGTTCAAGTAAAGAGCTTTTCCAAGTTATACAAGAACTCAATTAGAACATGGGTCATACTTCCGTTTCACCCAAATTCATAAAAATAAAGAATGAAAATAATTCTTGAAATATAAATCAAAACATGAATTAAAATAGAAAAATAATAATATCAATCCATATAATAGACAGAGCTCCTAACCTTAACAGTGGAGGTTTAGTTGCTCATGAGTGAGAGAGAAAATCAGGATTCAGGTAAAATGTACTGAGTTCCAATCTGATGGGATGATCTCGTTAACTAATGGAATCCTCCTTTTTATAACTAATCCTAATTAATTTAAAAATCTAAAATTAAAATAATATATTTTCCTATTTTAAAAATTAAATTTGAATTTAAATCAGAATTAATTATAGCAATCAGCAAGTCTTCAATTGATGGATGGAGACCACTTGATTCCTTCACTATGCAGCCTCTGATCTGTACTTTCTAGGCTGAAAACTGGGTCAAAAGCAGCTCAGAAATCGCCACCAGCATTTTCTGCACGTGACGCATGTCACGCATACGCGTCAGTCATGCGTACGCGTCAATAGTCTTTTTCGAGTGTCACGCGTACGTGTCAAGTACGCACACGCGTCGCCGTGCAAATCTTCAAATCACGCATACGCGTCATCCACGTGCACGCGTCGCCATGAAAAGCTCCAAATTACGCGTACGCGTCAAGTACGCGTACACGTCGCTCCTCGCTGGTTTTCTCCTTTACTTCTTGTGCTGCAAAAACTCCATCAAATACATCTGAATGTTATCTAAAATAAACAGAATTGCACAAGACTCAAAGTAGCATCCATAGTGGCTAAAAGATAATTAATTCTTAATTAAACTCAACAATTTAAGTGCAAATTCATTAGGAAAAGATAAGAAAGATGCTCACGCATCACAGGACAGCAAAGCAACTCCGTTTCATTTTGTTACATAGACTGACGGAAGGATGTAATGTGTCCAACGTCTCATATCCTAGGGGATCTAATTGTTACTTTTTTTTCTTCGGGTCTAATTTGTCTGAACACGAAATCCTCAGGACCTAATTCTCACTTTACTCTTTATTTTATTAAAAGAAATGTGATGAGTTGAGTATTCTTTTAATATGATATGAAGAGTTTAAGTATTATTTAGTAGTTATTAGTTTATACTTTTAAATATTAGAATGTTCAATTTAATTTCATGTATTCTGATTTTATTTATTTAATTATTAGATTAGACTTTATATTAATAAGTTTATAATTTTTTATTTTAATTTAATAAGAGGTTATAAATACCTCATAAAACCTAAACTATTAATCTATTATAGGCACTATAGAGAGATGAAAAGAGTTTCAAAATACTTTTTGGTTTGGTGATGAAATCATAGTGTAGACAACTGAGGCTGAGTGAGTCTCTCTCTTGTTACATTAGAAAATTAGATAGAAGGTTGAGTGATTCCTTTCGATTTAATTTTTAAACTATAGTATGGATAAGTTAGATTGAGAAGTCTTTTTTTATTGCATAAAAAAATTTAATAGAAGATAGAGTAATTATTTTTGTATTCAATTTCAACCCTTTTTTTGTTTTTTTTTTATTTCAATCCCTGTATTTTTATCTATCCCTTATTTCATATCATTTCATATTAGCTTTAGTTATTAGATTAATTCTTATTAATCTATGTTTATCATCTTGTATCCATTAGAAAAAAAAAAGTTCTGGTGTCTCTCATGTTCTTCTTTATCATTTTTATTATTGTTTTGTCATTCTTATTGATTTCATTGTTAAAAGAAATAGACAGTATAAAAAAATTACAAAAAGAAAAAGAAAAATATCTTTCTTGTATTTATTATTTTCATATATTATTTTTTAACTGCAAAATCTGAGAATGAGTATCTTTTAAAGAAGAGATGAATGATATGTGCTTTAAATATTTGTGATAAGAAGAGTTCAAATATTATTTAGTAGTTATTAGTTTATATTTTTAAATATTAGAATGTTTAATTTAATTTCATAAATTTTGATTTTGTTTATTTAATTATTAAATTAAGTTTATGTTAGTAGGCTTATTTTTTTATTTTAATCTAATAAAAAATTATAAATATCTCCTAAATTATTGTAGCTGTTATAAAAAAAATTAGAAAAGTGTTAAAATAATTGTTAGTTTTATGATAAAATTATGTTATTGATAAGTGAAGTTGAATGAGTCTTTTCTTTATTGCATTGAACAATTAGATAAAATGTTAAGTGATTTTCTCCAATTTAATTTCTAAACTACAATTTAGACAAGTTAAGTTGATAAATTTCTTTTTTGTTATATCAAAAATTTAAATAAAAATAAAATAATTATTTTTATATTCAATTTTAATCTAATTTTTTAATTTTAATTTTAATATATCTTTTTATTTAATTTTAGTCCTTGTCCTTTTATTTATCCTTTATTTCGTATCAAAAGGTTTAGATATATTTAACACCGGTTATTTATTTGGTTTTCGTTATGATTAAGGTGTGTATTTAAATTTTTTCAAAATCTTAACTTTGTAGCATATAAGCCTATTTCTTATCAAAATTATAGATTATGTTCACTTTTATTTATTTGTTTCTTTATTTATTTTGGTAAGGTGTTCACCTGCAATAAGTATTTTTTGTTTTCTATTATTTAGAGTCAAAATTAAAATTATCTCTAATATTTTTTTAAATAAAATTGTCCGTGATAAAATAAAAATTAAAAAATTCCTCTCTTTTCATCTTTATTGTACAAATTTCTGTATCCCTAAATTCAATCCAACCTTTATCGTTATATCCAATTCACCAGTATCAATACATTTCAAATTATTCTAAATTCATTCTTATCTACTTAATATACTAAAACTGGGTTTTCTCCCAACTAATAAGGGTGACGTGTCACTCTCTCGTGAGTCTGTTTTCCCTCCAAAACGAATAAAATTCTAAATTATTTATTATAATTATATTATTATATTATATTTAATATTTAATAAATAATATATAATTATACTAATTTAAGAACATATCTTCATTATAATTATATCAAATCAATATTTAATGCACTATTAAATTACTTATCAATTATAATGCGTAATTACTGTACATAATAACAAATTGCCTTAATAGTAATTAATTTACCTATTTATTTTTGTTTTACTAAGGTCTATAAATAGTGTTTTTCTATCGTACATACATCTAAATTTGAGAGTCAGCTCATAATTTTATATTTAGTATTTTTTTTACTACTTCATAGAATAAGAATGTATTCTTCATTTTTTATTGAAGTTGATCCTTTTAAGGTACAATTTATAATTTTTTATAATATTTTTCATATACTCATTCTATTGTATTATTCTTTTAATAATTTATTAATTGTTGTTACTCTAAGTTGTTCTTATCGTCTAATGTTCCAATTCAATTGTCTTTTACCACAATCGTTTACAATGTATCACATCTATAAAATACCTCATCGAGTTGTCTTCACTGATTCGGATTCCAACTACATGGATGTAAGCGTTCAAAGAAGGGGGAATAATTTCTACTTTACCGAATGATTGTTGGATCTACTCACCTATTATGACCAACCTAATGGAATGTGGTTAAAGGAGGATGAGTAAATTATTATAATTTTAATTATTCGATTAAAATTGTAATATCAGTTGTGATATTTTAATTATTAATGCATTATTAAACTACTTATCAATAATTTTAATTATCTAATATTTGTAATTTATTTTTATAATTAAAATAATTAAAATTAAGTAGATCGTTATTAAACTACTTATCAATAATCTTAATTATCTAACATTTATAATTTACTCATCCTCCTTTTTTATCAAATTATTATAATTATTCGGTTGCATAATTTCTCATTAGATTCACCATCCTAAATTGGTCAATTTGGTTCAAATTCAGATTTTGTTTTTCTTTTTTTTTTTAATTGCTCTTACTGCAGCAAGTGTCCTCAGATTTTTATTGTGAGCTGCAAAATAAATGTCCCAAACTCTCAATACTTTTGTCATCTTTTTTGTTGTGTTTTTAACTCTGTTGATGTACTATTAATTTTAAATTTGTACGAATTTTAAATGTTGATACTTACGATATTATTTCAGTTGGTTGTCGTTACGAGAATGACTTTATACTATACGTGACTAAAGACTATAATAGATTCAATATTGTTTAAGTAATTTTGGTTTTAATATTATTATTTGATTAAATTATAATTAGAGAATTTTAAATTACACTACAAGAATTTGACATATTAGCGACGGATTTTTGTGAGAAATATTTTTTGTCACTAATCTGTCACTAACTTGCGAAAAATTAGCGACGCACTAACGACAAAATTAATGAGCGGTCACAAAATATCCGAACTTGAGAAAAGCGACTGATTAGCGAGAGATTCACGAGTAAGTTTGTTTCTCGCAAATTGACTTTTGTAGCTAAAAAAAGAGCGAGAAAAATTTTATCGCTAATTTGTCACAAATTAATTAGCGAGTGACAATGTTCTAGCAAATCAGTCACTTAAGGGTTCAATCGAATAAAAATAAATTAGCGAGGGATATTATTGTCACTATTCTCTCGCAATTGTTTGATATACATTTAGCGAGAAACAATTCACACACTAGTTCATCGCTAAATAAACTTTGTGCAAAAAGTCTAATTAGTGAGGAACAATGTTACTAGCTAATCCGTCACAAAGACTTGAAATAAATTTTGCGATGGACAATTTCCTAGCTAATTTGTTACCAACATTTTTATTTTTAGCGAGCAACTAGTTTCTCGCTAATTTGTCGCATAATATTGTCAAATTCAAAATTAGGATAGCGACAGAAAATAGTCGTCGCTAACTCGTCGCAATGTATAAATCATTTAGCTAGGGAAGTGTTCCTTGCTAATTAGTCGCTAAAGTGGAAATACGGATATTGAGCACCTAGGACCTAAGTAGCGAGAAATTTGTGACCATTTAACAACTGACATACTTCATTCGCTGATTTCAAGTTGCTGATTAGCGAGCGAAATATATTTGTCGCTAAGTTGTCGCAAGTTTAGTTTAGCGAGCGACTTGGCAACTGCAATTTCGTCGCAAATCAAAAGCTATATCCTACCTATTTTGTAGAAAATTACTCGCTAATCTCGTTGGAAATCCGTCGCAGAGTTATAACAAATCCAAAACTAACCGAGAAAATGTTAGAAGTAACTGGTCGCAATTGAGTCACTAATCAAAAGCTTATTTAGTGAGGAATTAGCGACTGCTTAATAACTGATAGACTTTCCTTACTTATTTCATGTTGCTACTAATTTGTGAAGGAAAATATTAATCCTTATTCTATCCTTATTTAATGTTGTTACTAGTCGCTAACCTCTATATAAATCCATGTAAAATTCATGAAAAATTTGAAACAAATTTGCCAAGTACGCTAATGTAATTTGTCACAATTTTGTCACTAATCTAAGTCTATTTTAAATGAGAGAATAATTAAAGTCCCAAAGTCGTGACTAATAATTAGCTAGTTAATTTTTAATAACTAATAACTTATAATATTCTAATAAGATGTCAATTTTCGAAAATTTCACAAACAACACAAATAAAAAGCTTTTCCTTAAAAATGGTTTTTTTTCCAATTGGATCAAAAATTTATTGTTATTTTTAATGAGAAGTTTTTTGTTAATTTGAATTGAAGTTTAAAACTAGTATCATTTAAAGACAAATTTAAAAATTTAATATTTTAGGAAGTTGATAATTTTCATTCACAAAATATACTAGAAAAATATATAATAAATAAGATAGTTAAATTGTTATATATGAGGATTTATTTGCATATGATCGTACAAGTTTTATTATTAATTAAATAGAATTATTTTGGAATTCATTCAATAAATATTAATCTAAGCTAGCTCTTGAATTAATTTGTAATCGTAACTCGCATGAGCTCTTGAGTTGATTTTCGTTAACGATGTGTTAATTTGATACATTAACTTGCTACAATTTTGATTTTTCGCTCAGATTCTATATGATCGAGATCTATTAGAGCTTTTAGAAGTTTGATTGCTGCTCCAGAGTTCCAAATTTTTCAAATTGTACTTGTTATTGTCGTTTTCGTGAGAATATTGAGAGTCCGTCAAATTTATAGAAGATCTAGTAGATCTCAGTCATACGAAACTTAGGCTACGAGCTCAAATATTAACAAATTAATATGCAAATTTCAGGGCCAAAATGAATATTAACTCAATTTTCAATAACTAAACTCCATTGATACAACAAGTAATTTAATACGTGTATAGGAATAGGTTATATATATATATATATATATATATATATATATATATATATATATATATATATATATATATAATGACTATATTTTACATTTATTATTAAATTTAATAAATAATACTAACAAATATATTAGGAATAGATTTTCAAGAATATAAATTATTTTAATTTATTTATTTTAATATAAGATTATTGATATTTATATAAATATTTTTGTATTTATTAAATTTTTTTATTTATTTTATAAAGAATTTTTTAAAAGTTAATTTTCTTTAAAAAAATTAAAATAAAAATTAAAAAACAAAAGAAATAAAAATTATAACTCAAAAAATAAAATAAGGTATATTAATTAAAAAAAAACATTTAATTTCAAAAATTGAAAACGCATGTATAAGCGCACTTTTTATTATTTCAAATAAAAATTTGCGTATCAGCGCCAATACTTCAAATAAAAAATTGAAAATTCTATTTTCTCCGCAGTGGATCCATTACAAAGACTCCTCCTCTTCTAGGGCACGCAGCTACGCACACCCCACACAACACTCTCCTCTCAACACGCACTTGACGGTGTCGCCACCTTTCCCCTCTCAGCCCTCTCTCGGTCTCTCATCAACGGCCGTCACCCTTGCCCTCTCAGCCCTCTCTATGTCTCTCATCAGCCACCGCCATGGCTTCCGTCACCACTCACTAACCTCAGAGTCACGACGTGCTGCACTGCTTCTCGCCTCTCAGTGACGACGACCCTCAGCGACGAGGACTGCGAAGTGTGACGACACTTCTCTGACCCTCAACGACGACGACTGCTTCTCCCCTCTCGGTCATGATGGTGCTACCCCGGTCGTCCTCTTCTTCTCTTCTCTTCTCTGACCTCTGCTCAAGCTCAGGTAAATAATTATTGGAACTTTTAATTAGGGGTTTTGATTATTGGAACTTTGATTAGGGGTTTTGATTATTGTTCTGATTAGGTGTTTGTTGTTCTAATCAAAATTTTGATTATTGTTCTGACTCTTGATATTGGAAATTTTGATTAGGTGTTTATTGTTGTTCTGATTTTGTTCTGATTAGGTGTTTATTGTTCTAATAAGAATTTTGATTATTGTTCTGACTCTTGATTATTGGAATTTCTGAAATAGGGATTTCTCCAAAGATCGGGATTTTGGTAGGGAAGCGAGCAGTATTGGGGATGTTCCTATGAAATAAAAAACTGTATGTGCTTTTTGTTCTCTTATTTTGCCTTTATTTATCTATGGACTTGTATGCATCATTTACCTTTCTAGGTTTTTTCCACTAAATTTTGTTAGAAACTTGAACCTTGAGTTTGAACAGTAATTGCTTTAGATGATGCCATTCACTGTTTTGGCTTCTCAAATGATGATGGTAGCCTTTAGCTGTTAGTCTAGCTTGTTTTAGAGAGTACTATTCTTGTTGTTCATAAATGGTTGAGGGAGCAGTGGCCACTCAGAACCATATATCTCTAATCAACAGCCACCGGTTGGTATAAAGTTGATTAAAAGGGAATTGGTATAACTAGATTAGAGTTGCATTGCTACACTTGCATGGTAACAGTACAGTAATGTGATTAAATGTATATTCCCTATCGGGGTTCACAGTCTCTTTAGTGATCATTTATGGACCATTGTTTTTTGATATTCTTTGACCCATCATACCTTTAGATTTATGCCTTTTATCCTGGTTCTAAGGGTTCTGTTCATGATTGTTGTTCACTAATGAGGACAGGGTGTAGTGATTAAAATTTAACCTTCTTAATTTTTGTCTATATGGTTTTAATAACTAATACATGGTCTGTACTCTATTAGTTTATTTTTCGAACATAAAATAAACAAACTTGGGTTAGTATATTGTTAATCTATTTTGTGGCAGTTAAATGTTTTATTTGTCATTCTTGTCATGTCATAGATCTGCCTTTTGAGAGGTAAACTTCTAGTTTACATTATTCAGGGTCTAGAAGTTGTAATAAGGGTAATAAGAATGGGTGTATGTGTGCCTTGTGTGCCAAATAAAAACAAACAAAAATTGCTCAAACTGTGTTCTAAAATGATGTGCTTTGAGTGAAAAAGAATATCATGTGCTTTGAAACTAGTGTGCTACTCATGTTTTACTTGCTTGATTGCTTAATTTCCAAGATAGAGTTAGTTAATGTAAGCTGTTAGAATGAATAATTCTAACCTATCATGAGTTAACTGTTTGAAATGTACAAAATGTATAGTAATACTGTTTCAGACCCTCTCCTTCCATTTTATTTTGGACAAGACCCTCTTTGACCATATGAGCAATAGTTCTTATATTCTCTAAACCTCCCTCTAATGGGGTACCATTAACCATCCAGTATTCCTTTGTTGGTATGAGCAGCTGGATTTCCATCTTTACGCACTTTCTTATTGCTTCTTTTCAAATGGTCTTGTTCCTCTTGAGAAGGCCGACAGTCATGTAGAGCCCCTATCGGGTGCCCAGCGCCATCCATGGTGGCTGAAGGTTGCAAATGGCGGTCTATAGCACATGTATGCACCCCACTTTTTCTTATGTTTTATCTGTTAGGAAATGTCTTATCTTGTCTATGATGTTATGTACTTTGAAATTATTTATTTCACATTTCGATGTCTCGGTATAGGTCCTCTGTTTTTTGTCAATTTTATAACTTCTACGGTATGCTTTGATTTCCAGTTCTCACATGTAGCTCTGAATATTTTCATGATTTGGTTGTAATAAATCAAAATAATTAAACTGGCAATGTTTAGTACTTCCCTTTCCTACTAGCATGATCCAAGCAGCTTCGTAATTACAATCATTGGTTTAAGTTTCAGTTGCTTTGAATGTTGTGGCCACATTTAATTCATCTTAGCTGGTGCTATTTATGTTGATAATAAGCACCATTATTACACCTTTTCTTTTTGTATACAAGGTTCTACTACAATCAACTTAATGATTTGGTTTCTGCTGCATTTTATAATGAATTATTTTTTAGATTGAAAGTTAAGCCAAGCAGCTGGTATGTGTATTTCTGGTATTAGTTTAGGGTTCAGCTGAGTGGTTGTATTTTTTCAATTATTTTACTAATGTACTATGCTATCTATACAGGAAATTTCTAAGGTTAAAGAGGCTATTTCAATAGCAAATAATGCATGCTAGTCTATTGGAGAACTTGCAGTTAAGGTATGTTAATGTTATGTGCTACACTCTGATTAAATTTTGTAGAACTGTATTGTGGTTGAAATCTAATTGGCTTAGTCAGAGTTATGTGCATAATGTAGTTTTAAACTATTAGCTTCAAAAGCCAATTAGGACAAATGGCTCTGCTCTTTGTGATTACTTTTTGGCTGTTATCTTTTAATTTTCCACTTATGTATTTTTGTCTTATGAAATTTTATAACAATATGATTGTTTTAGTTCTGAGAGTATTTCAATTTATTTATATATTTAATATTTAGTTGGCATCTTTTAGATGGTTGGGATTTTCTAGGTCCTGTCAGTTCTATGCATTCACTAAATTTTCTATGATATGCGACAAATTCCGTGTTATTTATCTAAACTGACAAAGAGTTGAATGACACTCTTGTTAGACATTAGGCTTTGGATATCTTTGAATAAATCATTATTGCTCCAGCTCCTTGTTTTGGAATAGATTCCTATAATTTGGCATTGGAGTCTCAGCTCAAATATTCTATAGATTTTGTTATCTGGTATTTATGTCTATGTGGTTTCTTTTTTCCACCATGAGCCTTTTTTTGACCATGAATTTTTATTTTTTGTTTTTGATATTTGGTTATTAGAGTGAATAGCTTTTGACATAAACTTGTTCTTTTCTATTTTCTCCCCTCATGTGAGAGTTGAACAGATTCAAGAAAGAAGATCAAGAAAAGTTCTGACATTTCTCCCCTCATGTGAGAGTTGAACAGATTCAAGAAAAGAAGATCAAGAAAAGTTCTAACATGAATGTTGACCATTTGAAAGCAGTGGGAAATGGCTATAGTTCAAGTAATTCCAGTAGCTCCATTCCTTACCTTGCAAATCGAGGCATACCTTCACTAAAATTACCTGCAGTAGTTGTACTTTGGCCTTTTAGTTGATTTTTTCCTCCTCACATTTCTATCTTGAGGGTAAAACTTTAATGTGACGTTTCTCCATGAACAAGAATTTGATGTATTAAGTATTAACCGAAAATAAGAGACAAATCTATGCAAGGTTTACTACAGACTTGGTTCTTGGCTGAATAAGTTACAACTGTCTTTACATTTATATTTTGTTAATAGATAATTTTTATTATTTAAAGAAATTATTTAGAATAATTATTACAGAAAAATTAGCGACATACTCGCTGTTGATGATGGTGAGAAATTAAAAACTCTATTGCAACTGAAACATTTATGAGATATTTATCGATTTGTTATTAGTTTAAAAGGAAATTGCGATGACATTTTGCGATAGTATTGCAACTAATTGATTACATATTATTTCCTAGCAAGTTAGTGACTACTTCATAACTCTACTTTCTCATTTAGAATAGCTTTGGTTTAGCGACAAAATTCCTACAAATTTGATTAAGGATTTTCAAAGATTAGCTATAGATTTGCTACAAAACGCGACAAATTTGCGATCATATTAGCGGACAACTTGCGACGAGTTAGGTTCGGAAAAATCCCTTGCTAATTAGCGTCAACTAAGCTTTTTATTTTGTCTACAAAGTTAGCTTGCGTTTAGCGACAAGTCTGCTGTAGTAGAGTTTGTCGCTAATTAGCGACTACCGTTTAGTCTATTTCTTCTATGGAATTAGCTTTTACTTTAGTGATGGATTTTCAACTATCTATTCGGTAGCTAAAAAAACTTTCCGATGAAATAGCGACTGTTGTATTTGCCTCACTAATCTGCGACTTGTAATTAGCGAGGAAAGCATTAGTTGCTAGGCGGTAGCTAATTTGTCACAAATTATATTTTGCGTCAGATTAGCGATGATTTTACGACTCTTTTCGTGGTAGCTAATCGGCCATATTCTTGTAGTGTTATTGCCTCAATTTATATATTATGATTATTTTTCGTGGATGTACTATTTTTAAATAATTTAATAATTAATAAAATAAAGTGGTGTCAAGTATATTATTTAAGTTTATTTTTATTCTTTATTTTTTTTATTGGTATTTTCATTATATTTGACAAAAAAAACTCTACCTAAATATATAGTTTTTCGTTGTCCTAAGCACAATTTAGTTGCCAATAAAAACCGATTTTATCTATAAAAAACAATGAAACTTGTATCTTTTGATATTATATTAATATAGTAAGTAGACATTATGATATAATAATATCTTTAATTGCATTATAATTGTCTCATAAATAATATATGATTATATTATTTTAGAAAAAAATTTCATTATAATTATATCAAATCAATATTAAATTATGATAAAATATGTTAATTATAATTATATCATAAAATTATAATAATTACGATAGTTATGTTATATATTTTAATCATTTATGTAAGTAAATAAATTAGAAAACAATCAAATCAAATCATGACGGTAAATAAATAATATAGAATATTATTATATATTTAATTGCATTATAATTAGCTCATGAATAATGTATGATTATATTATTTTAGAAAAATATTTTTATTATAATTATATCAAATTAATATTTAATATATTATTTAAATCTAACTTTTATATAACAATAATATTATATATATTTATATATCACTTTTTTAAACTCATTCTTACAAATATATATTGGCATATAATTAATATAGATAACATATATACTTAATAAATATCTTTATTAAATTAATTATAACGATTAATACAAGATAATCTCATAAGTATAACCTGATTATAGCAAGAATTTTCATAAAAATAATTGACTACTAATTTGAATATAATTGATATAGTTAAATTGATACAACCTATAAAATTGAGAATATGTAGCAATTATAGCAATTATTATATCAATTATAATAATCATTCACGTGACTTCATATACAGTAATTTTTGAATTATAATTGTTACATAATTACTGTTAAATATTATTTAATTTTAGATATTTTATAGGTAATATTCATTATCACATGAATTATCATCATTATTCAATAATAATAATAATAATTTTGAATTTATATAATTGGTAAAATTCTAATTCTCATTCGTATGTAATAATTTTATTAGTATGTATTCACAGTTTTAGTCAATATATAATAATAATAATAATAATAATAATAATAATAATAATAATAATATTATTATTATTATTATTATTATTATTATTATTATTATTATTATTATTATTATTATATGGACATCAAATTAATTAGTTAACAAATTGAATTTAGCTTATGGAGTTTTATTTTCTACTCAAATTTTTAATCATTAGTGATTTTATTTTTAATATTTACAGTAAATTTTGACTATAAAAAGAAAGAAATTAGTATTGATTGTTTCCTATTTTATTTATTTACAGTCATAATTAAATTTGATATAATTATAGTAAGTCTCTATAATTATAGTAATATAAAACTGCTTCATATATAACAATAATATTATACATATTTATATATCTCCACTTTTATCTCTTTTTTCAGAATTTTGACATATAATTAATATAGATAAAATATAATATTAAACTGCTTTGTTATACATATATATATGAAGTTATAAAATAACCCGTATAATTTATACGTATGGCATAATACGTATGTCAAAAAAAGATTCCATACTTTTTGTTAACCATTGTTTTGTCATACGAAATTGATTGAATAATTTCTATTTATATAATTTTTTTCTATTAGTAGCAATTAGTATCTGCATTAAAAATTCATACCGTTTGTAATTATATATATAATATACTAAAATTGGGTTTTCTTCCAACTAATGAAAGTGAGGTGTCGATTCCTCGTGAATATATTTTTCCGCCAAAATTAATACACTATTTTCTGTTCTAAGTTTATTTTATAAAAATATCTTTATTATAATTATACTATAATTAGCATTTAAGCAATAATACATAATTATACTAATTTAAGAAAATATCTTTATTATAGTTATATGAAATCAATATTTAATACATTATTAAACTACTTATCAATTATCAATCGAAAATATTTTTGATCATTTTAATTATATTGATAATAATAATGATAATAATAATATAATATGATAATTATATGATAATGGCACCGGCCATTAATAACCAATTTATATTTCTCTAAATAAATTTATTTTATAAAAATATTTTTATTATAATTATATTACAATATTATAATAAATATTTAATGAATAATGTATAATTACACTAATTTATGAAAATATCTTTATTATCTATCTATTCTATTCTATTCTATTCTATTATATAAAAATAGAATTTTTGTATTTAATAATGGAACTGATGTGGCATGCTCTTGAGGTGTTTCCAAATCTATTTCATTTAATTTGTCAAAGCAAATCAATTATAATTAATTAATTATATCAATTAATTAATTTGATTAGCCATTCAAATCTCACAATTTATTATAATTTATATAAATTAATTAATTATAATCAATATTCAATGCGTTATTAAACTACGTATCAATTATCGATATTTTTAATCATTCTAATTATATCAATTGATATAGTTCTAATCTGTATTTAAGTATAATAATTTTATTAGAAGATAGTTGATGCACATATTAATAGTGACCTATTTAATTTGATATCAATTAGTGGATAATAATAATAATAATAATAATAATAATAATAATAATAATAATAATAAAAGGTCTACATGGTATATGCATTATATTTTAAAAAAGGTAAAATATATTTAAAAAAAATAGGATATCAATAATTAATTGTGATTAATATCAACATCAATAATTAATTCTTATAATTATTTTTGTACGACTAAAAGTTTCGTATAGTGTTTTTTTTATGTAGAATAAAAAAAGTTTGTGATTTATAACATTTTCATAAAGTTTTATCGTATGGACACAATATTAATTAGATAACAAATTGAATTTTAATTAATATATTTTATTTTCTGTTCATATTTTTTCATTAATTATCTTACTTTTTATATTTACAGTAAATATTGAATGTAAAAAGAAAAAAATAATATTGAATGTTATATATTTTATTTATTTAGAGTCATAATTAAATTTGATATAATTATAGCAAGTATCTAGAATTAATAATAACATGATACTACAATTTTAAGTTGTATAATATAATAAAAAAAATGTATCAATTTATGTATGCCTCCTATTAGAACCGTCAAAATTGGCTAAACTCATCGGACCAATCCGTTTACCCATTTAAATAGACGAACTTTACCTCTAAAATTAAACCCGTTTAAATTTCGGGCTAGCCTGTGTGCTAAATGGGTGGCCCGTTTATTTTTTTTTACATTTTTTTCAAAAAAAAGTACTTTTAGTTGATATTTCTCTCGATTCGACCTGAAAATCAGACCTATCAGCTAAAAAAATATTATTTTTAAAGATTTTTGGCCTAAAAGTGATATTTTTTGTCAAAATATTTTTCAAAAAATAAAATTAAATGATAAACGGGCTGACCCGTTTAACCCATTGGACTGACCATAAACAGTACGGGCTAGAAATTAAAATTCTGGCCTGCGAATAAAGTGGGTTTAAACGGGCCAGCCCATTTAACCCACTGGCTTAATGGGTTGGGCCTAAATGGACCGGACTAGCCCGTTTGACAGCCCTACTTCCTATATAGCAATAATATTATATATATTTATATATCTCCTCTTTTAGCTCTTTTCTAAAAATATTGGCTTATAATTAATGTAGATAACATATATATTGAGTAAGTATCTCTATTGAATTAATCATAAAGGTTAATAAAATATAATGAAATAAATTTTACCTAACTGTAGTAAGTATCTCCATTGAAGATATTTGCTAATTATTACCGTGTATAATTAGTGTATATATATATATAGAGAAGGAGTAATAGTGAATTGTTACAATTATTTAATTTATCATTTAAAAAATTCGTACTTCGGACATAAATTTTCTTCTGTTTATTATTTTTCATACCTAAGGGCTACTAATTACGATTCTATCAACAGTGTTACCTATGGTACGGTAGATTATGTAATGAAAAAGTTTGAAAAATAAAGGCAAGAATTATAAGGTTATGGAAAGTCCCATACAAATTTGACAAGAACAAGACGACTTATGTAGAAATGGTTCTCATGGATGATAAGATAAGTTGATTATTTTCTATGATTCTTTCAAGTGATGCTAGGTCCATCTTATAAATATTTTTTGTTTATATTTTAAATTTATTTGACAAGTAAACCCTCGCACGAATCAAAGAAAGTACGATTTTATAAATTTATAAGTGTTAATAGTCTTTATATTTAATTTTTTTAATAGTGTGATAATATAGCTAATATATTGTTGGTGGATTTAACTATTATTACTATATTATTTATGATCACATTCAGTATACATGTGTGATTTATTGAAAAAAGTACATTATTAAAACTGATTAATAACTATTTTAGAATTAATCCAATCAACACCGAATTAAAAAAAAAACAATGCATAATATGTTACTTTTTTATTAATCAAATTATTATAATTTAAATTAATTTCAAAAAAATAATTTAAAATTATAATTTTAATCTTCTCACGTGTATGGCACAGGTGATTATACTTGTTTAATCCTAATTCTAAATCTCCAAATTTATTCACAACATTAAATTAAGGATAAGTATCGTATTAGTTTCTAAGATTTAAAGTCGAAATCAAAATTATCTCCAACCCTTTTTTTTAAAAAATTGTCTTTAAGTTAAAATTATTTTTAAAATTATCCTTTTATTAAAATAATATAATTTTTTGACTATTTTAACCTTTTATAAAATTTTATTTTTTTAACTCCCAAACTCCTAAAACCATTGAAGGAAATAGAGAAAGAAAAGAAAAACAAAAAAATTAGGGGAAGAAGGCGGAAGTGAGAGAAGGGGAAAAAAGAAATGGCGAAGCAACAAAGAGTCATCGTTGTTGCCGCCATCAACGATAGAATATGAGAGAAAGTGATGCGAATGGAGAGAGAAGCATATCCAAGAAAAAAGGGGAGGGAAAGAGAGGGGAAGGGGGAGTTGAAGGAGATTATGGCGGCAAAAGCAATGAGGAGGTCCACTGTTATTGTTGAGCTCTCTATCTCTGTCTTTGCTCATTGGAGAACCTGCTGCCACCACCTTCTAACCTCGTCGATGACCATGGCGACATGGGAAGAGAACAGGGAGAGAACCGGTGGATTCTTGCTAAGGCGTAGTTATTGGCGTCGTGCTTTTTTTTTCTTCTTCTTTCTTTATTCAATCTTCTGTTTGCAAATAAGAAAAAGAAAAATCAAATTTTTAGTAGAACACGTGGAGTTAGTTAGAGAAAGTGGACACGCAGAACATGGTGCGAATGTTCAGGATGTGAGACACAATAGCAGAAGACGCCCTATTAATAGGAAATTGGAGAATCATGGACAATAGATGATTGTGGTATTTGCTTCTCTTCTTTCTGAATTCTCTTTCTCTTTCTTTTCCCTTCTTTCTTTATTATAGGTCTCTCTTCTCTTCCTCTCGCAGGTTCTTACAGGGACTTCATGGCTGCTACCCTTTTATTTGCCTTAATAATTTTATTGTTATAACTTCTTACTAATTGTCTTACTCTCTCCTCTCTTGTTTATGTTCTGTCACTCAATTCCTTCACTTATTGATACAATTCCACTACAATTTTAAGACATATACCACTGTTTACTGTTCTATTTCATCTTTATATTTTCTGCACCCTTCCATTTGGGAAAGAAGTTGTCTCCTTTGCTGCAGAAACAATCAGCTTATGCTAGGGAGTTCTATGCGATTATGAAAGTTGTAGCAAAATTTTCACATTATTTGCTAGGAAAAAATTCCTAATTCATACTGCTCAACAGAATTTGAAGGCATTGCTTGGTAGATCAAACCCTACATACACCTGAGCAACAAAAGTGGCTCCACAAACTACTTGGGTATGATTATGAGATACAATACAAATCGAGGCAGAAAAATGTTGTCGCTGATGCCATTTTCACACTATTTTTTTGCAACTTAGTCTCATCCCAATGCTGAATGGATGGGGATTTTGAAATTGAAAATTGAGGCTGATGCGCATTGCAAGAATTATGGCAGCAATATCTTCAAAAGAGGTAGGTTGATCCACACTATACTGTCCTAAATGATATTCTATTATGGAAGGATAGAGTAGTGCTCCCTATAACTAGCAGCTTCATTCCTCTTATCCTTTATGAGCACCATGATAGTCCGGGCGAGGGACATTCTGGTATCGCTAAGACTCTTGATTAGATCCGCTCCTCATTCTACTGGGCGAACATGCATAAGGGCGTTCAAAATTATGTCTAAAATTGCTTGATATGTTAGCAAGCTAAGGCCGAGACTACCAAGCCAGCAGGGCTTTTGAAGCCTCTCCCTATTTTCCACCAAGTATGGGATGATATCTGCATGGATTTTATTAGATCCTTACCTCCTTTTCATGGATACTCGGAGATCATGATTGTGATTGATAGAATCACCAAATTCACCTATTTTATTGCTCTGCGTCGTAATTTTGCTAGCAAGACAGTTTTCGATGCTTTCATCAAGTACATTATTAAACTCTATATAGTTTTTCCAAGCCAGTTGTCTCTGATCGTGATAAAGTGTTTATTATTAAATTCTGGTAGCAATTGTTTCAAGCTCAAAGAACCACTTTAGCGATGAGCTCAACCTATCACCTGCAAACGGATGGCCAAAGTGAAGTCTTGAATAAGACTTTGGAAATGTACCTTCGTTGCTTCTGTTTTAAAAATTTCAAGCGCTAGCTTGACATGCTGTTTTGGAAAAAATTTTGATACAATTCCACTTATCACAATAGCATAAAGATGTTCAAAGCTTTTTATATGGATGTGACTCCCTTTCTTTGGTCAGATATAAAATTTCAGTAAGGAATGAGATTCCCTTTCTCCAATCTTCATCTCTATTCTATTATGTGTAAGGATGAGAGGAGAGGATTTTTTTAATTTATTTTATCAGGGATAAATTTGGTCCAAAAATTAGAAAAGAATAATTTTAAAAATAATTTCAACGTTGAAGACGTTTTTATAACAAAAAAAGGTTAGAAATAATTTTAGTTTAATCCTAAATCTTAGTGTTTAAAATAATATTTATTTCCGTTAAATTACTAAATCCTCACATAAAAAAAAGAAAATAAAAAATAGAAGGAGAATAGTGGAATAATTTTAAGATGGAGGACAATTTTAAAATAAAAAGGTTAAAAATGATTTTAATTTTGACATCAAATTTTAGTGATTAAAATAGTATTTATTCTCATTAAATTACTAAATTCTCACACAAAAAAAAAAGAAAAAAATAGAGAGAATAGAAAAAGAAAAAGTAGTTTAGAGATAATTTTTTTAATAAAAAAAGATAATTATACCCATTTTTTTAGGGATAATTTTTTTAAAAAATGGATAATTACCCATTTTTATCATGGATAAATTTGTCAAATATACATTTTTTATAAAATAATAATTTTAAAAAATGATAATATTAAGGACTATTTCAAATTAAAAAAATATGTTAGGAATAATTTTAATTTCGACTTTAAACTATAAAGACTAAAAGAGTATTTATCCGGTGCTCATTTTGTTATGAACTTAATTATATAACTATATACATGGATGGCTTAACAGAACAAGTTTGATTTACTCGAATATTTATCATTATCTTTTTTGTTTATCATGTCTGAACTTTTTTCTTTCAAACTGTGCATATTTTTGTCATTTGAAAGTTAATTTACACTATTTTTTCAATAACCAATGTTCATAATATCGAAAATAATGAAGAAAAAGGCCCCAATGGTTTATAGTCTAGAGGAATAAATCGTAAATTTATGTAATACATAAAATTCTTTTATTCTAAATGATTGCATGATTGCCAGTTATTCATTATGAAAAAAATATGTTATTTGATAGAGAAATATATCTTTTGGATGTTTCCTAAATATCTGAAAAAAAATATGGTAAGATCAAATTACTAGAATAATGAATTTTCATTGAGAATAAACTTCACTAATACTAAAATAAAATATTTTATACGGGAAACAGTTTTTTAAATTGTGTTTGCTTTTTAAAACAAGACAAGATAAGATATAAAAAATAGGATATAAAGAATAGATACATAAAAATTAGTATTTTTATATTTTATTTAGTGATATACTGAATATAAAATAAAACAAATAATAAGAAGTTTAATTTACTTTATTTTTTTCTTCACACAAAATTTAAAATAAAAAATGATAAAAAAATATAATTATAAAAATTTGATAGTGATAATAAAAAGATAAGTTGTGTCTCTATTCAATCTTTGTTAAAAAAGACAAAAAATACATTAATCTTGTATCTTAAAATATAATATTTCTATTTATATCTTATCTATCAAATATAATTTTATATCTTTGTGTTCATATCTTAATGCTTTGTCATTGTAAATAAATGTAGTCTAAAATGTTGTGAAAGAGAAAATGGATTCAATGAAAAAAATAACCACATTCCTTAACAACAAACACATACACAATATGGACTTTTTCATTCAATTAGACTGTGTTTGGTTATTGTCTCAAAAAAAATAAAGATATAGATACAAATATATAGAAATACGTGAACACATATATACACAAATTTTACAACATATTTGATGATAATAATCATAATTCATAATACACAAGATATATCTACCTAATTCAAAAATAAATTTTAGTCCCAAATCAAAATAAACTCAACACCACTACCACTATTACCACCACAATCATCATCAATTTCTACCACCACTATCATCGCTACTGATTTTTCAATATTATTTCGAATAAATATAAAATTAACAACTCCAATTTAAATATCACTTAAACAATTCAAATTAAAAAAATAACAAAAAATTAAAAGAAAGACAGAAATATATCTAATATGAGGGAGAATGAGGGTTTGTTGACGCATCGGAGGTGAGGCAAATGATGGAAAAAATGACAGTGATGGCGAAGGCCGACGCGGAAGCAAAAAGCAGTGTTGGACGACCTTTTTCGTGTCCACGATTATGGCGACGTTCGGCAGAAGCAACCTTCTTCGTGTTTGTAGTTATAGCGACATCAGATCTACAATGATAGCCGACCACTCTAATCACCAACACTATTTCTCATCACTATATGAAGATAGAGATGAAGGAGATAGAGGAAGCGTAGTCTATGTTGTTAGAGACGACAGCGGTGCCAGAGAGGAGAGAATGAGAAAAAGAGGCCCACATAGAGAGACGTCAATCTTGGAAAAGATAAACACAAAGTACTTCGGAAGTGTAGCTACTTGACGGATCTAGGATGGTGGAGGATGAAGATGAAACAAATTTGGAGAGGAGTTGAGATGCAGTAGCAATAGAGATTAGAGGAGGGTGAGAGGAGAAGAGAAAAAAAAAACGTTAATATGAGTTGGGTAATTTTAAAAATTTGAAAAATTAGTAAGGATAAAGTTGTTCAAAAATATATTTTAATCTATGTCTCAAACTAAATTTTTGTGTCTTTTCATTTTGGCGTGACACAAAATACGTATTCTCTATGTGTAGTTATGTGTAACCGTGTCTCTTTTAAATTTGTGTCTCACAAAATAAACAATGCACATGTGTTGTTGTGTGTGTCTCGTGATATACACAGACACCAACTAAACGCAGTACTAATGTACAAAATTGAATCATCATCAAGATACAACTATGTCTAATACTAGTAAAGCCAACTATGTCTAATGTATATATATATAGTTAATATTATTTTTAAGTGAAGTTTTTCATTCTTATTTTAAGGTTCAAGTATATTTTTCGTCGTTAAGGTCTTGAGTTAAAATTAAAAGCATTTTTGACTTTTTTTAAATTAATATCATCCTCAGCATTATAAAATCATAATTTTCTACCTCAACTTTATTTTTTAGACCAAATTACCCTTAACAATAATAAAAATAATATTAAAAAATAAAAATAACCCCCTATCCTCGGTATTTCTTCACTCTCTTCCCTCACCACCTCTTCCTTCCTACCATTTTCTCTTCGAACTTCCTCCCAGCCCACAATTCTTCTTCTCTCCCTTTCCGCCACCTTACCACCTCTGCCCCCTTCCTTTTCCACCTTCTTCTCCTTCTCCATCACCAACCTCAACCATTCTCCATTGGTGTCGAACTTGCCTTCCTCATCTCTTCCGACGATCACTCCCTCGACGATCCCGACCCCTCCTTAGGCTCCAACGACAATTATGTCGGCATCATTTTAGTTTAGGTCGCCGATTTGGATTTTCTACTCCAATGTCAAGCCCAAAAAACTCATTCTGAAGTTGCATCTCGATTGAGTCAGTAAATTTTCAGTTGAAGTGTTTGTTCATTCACCCAATTCACTAAGAGAATCAAAGACGGAAGGAATATTTGGGCTTGTGGTTGTGGAGTAGTTTCAAAAACGTCAAAGGAGATGCTGCGGTTTTGAAGATGGTACTCCCGTAACAATTACCGTCACTTCTGTCAACCTTTTCTTTCTGTCGCCCTCAACAGACCAACTCAGTCACACTCTTCACCGCCTCAAGTTTCATGTTTCTATTTTCTTCCCTTGTTCTTTTTCATTCTTCGATGTTCTTGTTCTCTTCTTTGTTCTTCCTATTTTTTCTTTTTTCTTTTTGTTTTTGAAGAATATATACATTAGTGTTTTGTGGAATTATAATTATTTTATTAAAAGGTTTTGATTTTTTGTTCTGAGATCTTTAGATTAGAATTAAATTTGTTGAAAGTGATTAAAAAATTAGAAATAAGCACTAATTATTTTTTGAAAATGAAATATTAGTGTGTATTTGATGGAGATAAAATGAAAAATATAGCTTTTGAGTTCTTGTTGCCATTGAGTTGCTGTTGCCAAGCTTTTTTCTTCTCTTCTCACTTCAAAATTCAATTATTGTTGTCATTGTTAGTGTTGTTTGGATGAAGGGGGTGGTGTTGGATTCAAATTGATGGATGAAGAGCGATGTGGTGGCGGTGGGGGAGAGAGAGAGAAAGAGAGAGAGATGGTGATGATGCAGGAAATTAGTGATGAAGGTGGAAAGAATTTTGGAAGAATTTTTTTAAATTTTTGTTTAAGGATATGTTCGAAAAATATTATTTAATAGACAAAATTAGCATTTTGTAATATTGAAGATGATTTGAATAAAAAAAAGGTTTGAAACGATTTTAACTTTGACTTCAAATTTTAGAGACGAAAAAAATACTTAACCCTTATTTTAATAAATATATAACAAATAAAATATATTAAAAACTTAAATTTTACATGTCTTATATATAAAAATAGTTTTAATTGATAACATTAATATGTGTCCGTATGTTAACTAAATGCAGAAGTAGTCTATGTTGTCCTAAAAAATACATAATGATGTATCATAATATAAATACATAATTTGTGCATAAAATTAATGTAATGCGTGTTTGATTAACCGATTAAAAGTTTTTAAAGTTAAATTTTAAAGTAATCTTTAAATTTATAATCGAGTCTTAATTTTTTCTTTTTACAATTGTCCTAATTTTTTTCTTAAATTTAATAAAAGTAATTCACGATTTTTAGTGACGGAATGATAACGTAGTTTAACAAAAACTACACTGAACGGGTGAAATGTTGTTATTTTATTTTTGACACCCAAATAAAGTAAAAACAATATTGTTTGAGGTATTTAGAGGAGTTTTATTATGTTGGTGTTACTGTTTCTCTTTGGCTCAAAATCTCTTCTTATTCTCTTTATTGTCTTCCACGGTGCCGTTTTGAGAGAGATTTTATATGGCATTTGTTCTCAAAGAAAGAAACCGTACCAAAATTATCTCATCACAATTATCACATTTAAGCTTTTTTATTACACAATATATCTATTTTACTTTACCACTTCCATATTACACACACAACTACAACAATTATAATTACAAAGATAGTAACCAACAGCAAATAAAATGTCAAATTTATAATTTTTGTAACACCTTAACTTTTAACACCTTATAATATTGAGCATCTACTCATTAATTTGTCGATAATTTTTCAGAAAAACAAAATTCCTTTTTATTTTGTTATATACTTCAAGCTTAACTATGTCAGATAAACATATACTCACATAATTACTATTAATACATAATAATTGTTTATACAAAACTCAATTGCAAACCTACCCCTCTGTAAAAACACTTTAAAATATCAAGGGCGAGGGGAATAAACCTAGAAGTAACTAGCCAAACAAGTTTTCTATTCGTCCATAGATTTTCGATTAGTCATCCTGTTTGTACCTCTGAAAAAGTTTTTAACAAATTTTAGGGTGAGAACAAAGTCACATGTTCTTAGTAGAAAACGTGAACACCGCAATAAATAGAGTAAATGCAAATAGTTAATTCATCAATTTTTCTACTTAAAACAGTTTTAAATTCCTTTTTTTAAATCATGCTACTTAAACAAAATCTCAGCCACATTAATAATTTCTCACCCATAAACAACATTCCTAAATACATTATTAAAATTTAAATTCATAGCATAAGTAAAATATCCAATCAAACACACAAGCAAGTCACCAAAATAATAACACAATCACAAATAAACAAAATAAACAAACACAATAAAATGCAAATGCGCAAATAACATGATGCATGTCTGTCCTAAGCATGTCATGAGCTCATGCGTCGGTTGTCTACCCGCAACCCGACGTTACTCGGGGCGAACCCCAAATATAGTCTCTTTACCTGTTAGTTAGGCACAATTATCATCATGGGCGAACCCATATCAATTAGGATATCTTGGCATAACGGTAAGATACAGGCTATCTATTAGGCGAACATTTCCGCATTAGTAATCTCAGACTATCAGTTAGGCGGACACTTCCGCATTAGCAATTTAGCACAAGGCCCATTCAATATACAATTCTCAACTTTCATTTCATTCATTGTTTCTCATTTTCTTTTCTTTTCTTTATGCCTCCACATCACCATTTACTTATACGTACCTCCGCATCACCATTTAATTATACAACCCTTTGCATCACCATTTAACATCAACTCTTTTAATATAAAACCTATCCTTTCCTTTTCTTTTAACTAAGGACATGTATGCTGCCAAATCTGGACATGCTCCTTTATATTGAAATTAAAGTTTTATCGTATTTGGATTTTAACTAGATTTGATGGCAAACTTAATGAAAATCTGCTGCTGGCCCAAGAAGATTTTGAAAAATATTCTGTTTTTGAAAAAGTTTATGATAAATCTAATTCTAATTCGATACGTCTAGATTTTGATGAGAATACACTTAACATCTCCAAGTTTTAGGCCAAACAAATTCCAGATCCATAGCACCTCATTTGATTAATTAAATGTCAGTTAAAGTGCTGCCCTATTTCTTTAAACTGATTCTGAATTTTCTATGAACAGTCCGACTTTCAAGAGACATAACTAACTCTACAAAATAGCAATGGATATGAAGTTTGTACTTACTTAAAATAGATTGATAGGTCTTTAAAATATTTTTGGAAACAACTCAAAATTACAAATAAATCAAAAGTTATAGTAGCTGAAAGTTGACACTGCAGAACTAGAAAACTAGAAATATCTGCCGCAATAACTAAACTTCAAAAATCCATATCTTTCAAACCACTTAGCCAATTTTTCTGAAATTTTTATGGAGTAATCTTAAATTCTTGAAATTTGAAAGAAAAATAAGTTGATTCAAAAATTATGTCTATATTGCTCCCAGTTTTTATTTTAAGTTGCTGTCCAATCGGTTTAAAAATTTCTACAACAAGGCTTCTTGATTTTTACTAACCAAATTTGACCCCTAAGTTCCTAACTCATACCAATCAACAATTCTCATTATTTATTACCATTTCTACAAGAATTATGCCCTAATTTTTCCTAAGAGCATAAGATCCATAATCATGAATAATTTTTACGATTAACATAATATGATCACACTTTTACAACAAAAAAAATTCGCACTACATTCAGCGATAATAATTCAACCACTTAACAGAATTTTCAGCAATAAAATAACACTCTATTTATCCTATCCCTTGCAATATTTAATAGGCAAAATTGTCATCAACATTTACTTCATTAAATCGTCAAATCAATCACTAATTATAGCTATAATTCAACTCAATTTCATCAACTATTTACATAAAACAATCATAAACTATTTGTCGTTACTCATTTAATTTTATTAGCATTCATAACTTAAAACTTTTACTTTAATTACTATATAATATTGCTGTTGGTTATCTGCTGTGATTTTTTTTATATATACCATTATTCTGATCACAAATATTCATTGAAAAATATCTCAAAAATAATTGTGAGTCACTTTCGTTAAATTAAAAAAAAACATAATTATAAGTTAAGAGATAAAATTAAGATTTAATTGCAAATTCAAAGACGAGTCTATAATTTAACTCAAGTTTTGACTTTAGAGTGAGTCGATCCATCTTGTTAAGGTTCGGAGAATATGACTAAAGAATATATTTGTTCAGTTGCTTGCATAGTTACGTTGTGTCTTTTAGAGCTTTTGACTTTTGATTTTGCTTTTCATAATTTACATTATTTAGTAACACAATCAGAATTATATCGTATAATTCTAGTGTTATATATAGTTTTTCTTATTTTTTTTTAAATTAAGATAGCATGAGATTTTAGTGTATTTTCAGAACATCAATTTTTTTGTTATTGCGGTAATAATTTTATATTAAAGTCTAGATCCTTGGCTCCTTGCTACACTTCAAAGGTTGCATAGTGCGGTCCATACAAAAATAAATAAATAAATAAATAAAATAAAATAAAATAATAAAAAATAAAAAATAAAAACAACTTTGTTCATACATTATGGTTAAGGACATTTTTAAAAAAAAAAAATTATTAACAATTATTTTTTCATTTTATAAATTAAGTAAAATTAATAAAAAATAACCATAATATATTATATTTTTTACGAGTTCAACAATTATGCTGTTCCAATGTCTTTAATGATTTCTTATACAACTCCTTAAAAAAAGTAATAATATCAAAACAAAAATACTATTTGTATACAAAAATTAGTCATTAAAATATTTATGTATAAATATATATATGATTTAATTTATTTTTAACGTGTATTTATATTTTAGTATATATTTTATACTAGTGACTAATTTTAATAGATAATTCTAATTGTACACATAACATATTAAAATAAGATGTGCTATATATTTTATACTGATAATTAATTTTAGTGGTTAATTTTAATGTAGACGTAACATAGCCCATATCAAAATAAAATGTGCTATATCAACTAATCAATTAATGTAACCATATATAATTAGATAACAATACAAAGACAATTTAAAAAATTATTACACCAAAATTAAACTCTTAAAATATTTTTTAAGTAATGTGGTGGTATATTGTTAAAATTTTAAATTCTATTTAACTTAAGAAAACGTTCTCTATTTTTTTAAAAAAATTGTGGGAAAAAAATCAGTAAAAAAATTTCATTTTAGGTTTCACTTTTTTCCTACATAATAATAAAACCTCACGGACACTGAAAATTAAAATCCAAATCAACTCTTAACCTTCGTTTTAGTCTTTAAGCGCTTGTTTTCAATACTGAATGATTCATTTTTACGATACATATAGTCCAAGGTTTCAGCAAAAATGGATTTAATTGTTGTTTTTTATTTATTTTTGGGTCAATTTCAGTTTAGTTTTGATTCCTTCACCAATTCACATGTCTCGGTTTCACATCAGCTGATAAATAAAGGGTGGAAAAGGAGAAAAGAACACGAGAAATCAGAAAAAGAAGTAGTAAGAAGCCTAAAAAGGATGACAATACCATTTTGTTTAGTTCTCTTGTTTGGTATCTTCCTTTTTTAAATAAAATAAAAATATGGAGTTTAAATTTTGTGGACGAGAAGGAAAATGAATGCTAGATCTTTATTTCAATCATTCCGTTTAGTTCAAATCCAATTTCTTAGGATTCAATAAACTCTATAAATAGATAAGGAAACTCATTTTAACCAATGTCTCGGATTCAAATCTTGTTGATTTAATTTTCTTGTGTTGTTGATTCCACCGCTAATAAGATGCTAATTATGTCCTGAATTCTAACTACTTGTACACTGACTTTTCAATTTTCATTCCTTCTATCATATAGAGAAAAAAAAAACATTCTCCCACTAAATATATTAAATAAATAAATAAATAATATTGATAGATAAATAAAACTCAAATATACTAAATAAACAAGTAAAAAAAAATAAAAAATGCTACATATATAAAATTTAATTACCAAATTAACCACAATATTTTTTAACTAAATAATTAATCACAAAAGCAATCGAAATCACTATAATAAAATAATTAAATTTATAATTGACCAATAATTTATACGTAGCAATTAGTAGAGTGAGACTCGAACCTGTGACCTTTAGATGAATATGAAGAGATTTTGCTATTTGAGTTATAACTCGTTCGCAGATAAGAATATAATTAATCTAGTTAGTAATAAACTCTCAAATGGAATTCAGATTCGCAATGAATTTAATCACGAGGAGTGTTAGGGGCGCCAGTAATTTTTGTGATTTATAGCCATCAATGATGTTTTTAATAGTGTGAGATTTTATCTAATAGTATAATATTACTCACTTTTCTTTTGCTGATTATATGTTGACTAAAATTTAATAAAGTTGCTGACTCTAGACTTTTTGTTTAATCATTGGCCTATTGAGCTGAAAAATACCTATATATATATATATATATATATATATATATATATATATAGATTATGGGCAATGCACATGAGAAGATGTCCAATATTGATAGATTATTATTGTGGAAGTATAAAGTATCCGTGGTCTTCGCAAATTAGTATCTGTCCAAATGCCATTGGCTTAGGTTCTTGTGATTCTAAATGTTTCATACTTGAGTGGAAAGTGGAGAGGCAATGTATCAACAAAACTCGCTCTCAGACTCGGAGATATATATATATACACAAGAGTGTCACAAAACAGACACACAATACAGCGAAACAACACGTTATAACAATTTCGCATTGGAACACGCGGGTTGCGGACGATCTTAAAATCTCAAAAATTCAAAAATCAATAATTAAAAATTGAAAATCATTATTTCTTGAGGGGATGCATGCGTAACGGACTCATTTCAATTCCACGTTCTCTTCTTCTGAATCATGCTCTTCTAGCTCCCATTACCAACTTGTTTCCGAAGGTACGTATCTCTCTTCGTTATTCTTCATATCATCGTGTTTGTTCTCTGTCACTCACTCATATCTAGATCCTGTTACGGGGAATTCAACTAATCTGATTCGAGAACTGCAGTTACCTTCGCTAGCACGGATCTTTTAATTTCTATCCAGTTACTGCTTTTCATGTCATGATTCATGATTTGTGTGATTTCACGTTGGAATTTCGATCCTGTTTGATTCCTTAATTTGAGATGTATGTGTAATATGCGACTTTTTTGTTCATGATGATAGATCAATAGCTAAAGGTGAATCTGTTGTAGCTGCTTCTTAGTATATTATTGTGATTATTGTGATATATGGAGGCAACCAAGGACAATGTTACTGGGCTTATTCTGGCCGTTTCGTCCAGCGTTTTCATTGGTTCTAGCTTCATAATCAAGAAGATGGGGCTTCGAAGAGCAGCCACTACAGGGAAAAGAGCAGGTTCATATATAGATCTCATCATCAATTATCCCTATTTTTTCTTCTGTTGAAATTTTCATGTCATGCTATCATCTGTGTTATTGAAAATACTTGACCTTAGAATGCGGCAATTGTCTGTTGTCTATTCAGCATACTCTCTAAGTTATCTTTTATCTGTCACTGTCACTTTTTGCTAGTTATTAGATCAGATCAATATATCTAATATCAATGAAATTGTTTTGGTTTGGTCAGCCACTGGAGGGCATTCATACCTACTTGAACCGTTTTGGTGGATTGGAATGATCTCAAGTAAGTGATTTTTTTTCCCTGGTTGTTTCCTTTACTGTATTGAAAGCTGAAACCCAGCCCCTTTTGTTTAGTGTATAAGCTACCTAATTTTATTGTAACATTCCTCAGGTACAAGTTGTGTTTGCATGTTGTGCTGTATTACTTGATGATGAGTTTCATCTTTCTTTGGTCTTCATAAGCATTACAAATAGTTGAAATATCTTTAACTAAAAAGGAAATACATTATTGGACTTTTCTTAACCTCTTTTGCACTAAAATTCACGTAACTCTTTGATAAGCAATTGTAAAATGACACTGCCCCTTTTTTACTCTCAAAAGCAAGGGGGAAGACTTGAAGAGGGAAAAACATAATTGGCACATGTTAAAATTTTCAGTGTCATAAAAGAATAAAGAGTCTCTTCTGAAGTGATCACCAGTATTTTAGATCCCTTACATTTACATGAATCTATCATGTTTTAGATATATACTTAGCTGAGGCCTTTTATCGAAAAAATTTCTCATCTTAACTCTTAGTGTTCTGTGATTATTTTTCTCGTGCTACTAATCTTAGGGAATTTTTTCAACTAATTTTGTATAGACGTCTAAATTTTTGCAGTGATAGTTGGGGAAATAGCCAATTTTGCAGCCTATGCATTTGCACCTGCGATTCTTGTAACCCCTTTAGGAGCCTTAAGTATCATTTTCAGGTAAGAGACATGGTATTCTTCATAGCATAACTTTTTAGGAGAGGTATATTGTTACTTCAATAATAAAAATGTGGATGCCGGAAAAATTTACGAACTCATATCATGATGCAGTGCAGTGCTAGCTCACTTTATCTTGAAAGAGAGATTGCACATCTTTGGTGTGCTTGGATGTGCTCTTTGTGTGGTTGGATCTACAACTATTGTTTTACATGCTCCGCATGAAAGAATCATTCATTCTGTCAAGGAAGTTTGGGAGCTTGCAACAGAGCCAGGTATGCTTTCACCCTTAATTGCTTTGTTTCAACTAGTTCCTTCCAAGCATTCATATATGTGTGACTAACATTGGCCCCCATTCTTTTCTCATGAACAGGTTTTATTTTGTACACTTGTGCTATGATCATTGTGGTTAATTTTCTCATTTTCTATTGCGTTCCACGCTATGGACAGACCCATATGATAGTATATATTGGAATATGTTCTTTCACAGGCTCAATTACGGTACTAATTATCTTCAGCTCTCATGCGTCATGGTTGACCATATAAACTTAGCATCGTCAAAATTATTCTTGTTTCTTTGTTGTTGCATACTATAGGTTATGAGCGTGAAAGCAGTAGGAATAGCTCTGAAGCTTACATTTGAAGGCACAAATCAATTCAAGTACTTTCAGACCTGGTTTTTTACACTGATCGTGTTAGGATGTTGTCTTTTACAGATTAATTACTTGAACAAGGTAATCTTTGGAATTATATTTATCAGTGATGTAATGTATTCTGTTCTATTTGCTGATTATTGGAGAATTAGAACCAGAGTCATTTCTGCTGTTTCTAGGATTTTCAGAATTTGACTCAGTTTTAGATGGTGATTTGCATGGCTTTTTCTAAAAAAAAAGATTATGCATTCTCCCTCTTTGAGGTTTCTGTCATGATATCACTAGCTAAATGACCACGCTTTCATTGTGTAATTCAGTATATAGCATTTTGAAAAAGTTTTGAACAAGAGGCTTTGTAGTGTTTTCTCCCAATTACAATTGATTTGTCCCGGATGAATAAAGCTTGAGATGCAATATTCTAGGAATGTCATGGCATCTTATTTATTCTAGTATCTTCAGTGGACTCACGGTAGAACTTCACCTCGTTTCGGCATTCTGTCTGTGTCTTTAAAATAAGTATGTTGAGTTAGCAGTTTGCGATAAGAGCCTTTCTAACTAAGTTGTAATGCTGTTAGTTTATTCTGATAAAATTTGCAGGCATTAGACACTTTCAACACTGCTGTCGTATCACCAGTTTACTATGTCATGTTTACAACATTTACTATTTTTGCCAGCATGATCATGTTTAAGGTGACTTTTACCTTTGTGCCCCTTATGAATCTTTTGTTCCAAACATCTATTACTTTTGTTTAGAACTTAGAGCTGCAATACTATCTTCAAATCTGGTAGTTTGTGGAAATAAAAATTGCTTCTTCAGAGTGCATGTCAAAGTAAAATTGAAAGATAAAACATGGATGAAAAATGTGATAAACATAACTACCTATGGTATTAACAATAAATCAGTACTCTCTGGCTACTTTTTAGAGAACGTGGACATCTAAATTTAGGCACACTGAATTTTCATATTATGTGAATTTGATTAGTTGAGCCAGTGATCACTCTGTGCTAGAGTTAGAATATAGAGAAAAATAAATCTATTCTGTTCAGGATGAGGTTCTAATTTGTATTTCAAAGACCAAGACTCCAAGATTATACTTTGAATTCTGGTGATCTGTTTTCACATAAAATATGTATTGGCACTTTGCAAATGAAGTTCTTCTCTATTTTGGTGGTTTGTTTTTTGTGCTGTGCAGGACTGGGCCTCGCAAAATGCATCGCAAATCGCCACTGAGATGTGCGGCTTTGTCACGATTTTATCCGGGACCTTTCTCCTTCACAAAACTAAGGACATGGGAGAGAAATCGGTACTTCCTCCCCCTGTGTTCATGACTCCAGAACACACTAGAAACGACTCAGAAGCAATATAGCTGTGCGGCAGTGATGGTCTTTTCCCCTTTAGAAAAATCTGATGAAGGTTATGCTAAATGCTCTTTCAAAGATGAAGCTGTCATGGAAAAACGGCAAAGCCTACATCATCTTTGAAATATTACAGGAAGCATAGCTGGAAATTGTAGATAGATACATGCCACAGTTTAGTTTTTCCTAGTCTTTCCTATTGAATAATTGTTCTTTTTCGTAGAAATAAATTATGGAAACAGATACTTTTGTTTTAATTTTTGGCCAAAAGACTAACAATAATCTGGGTGAACATGAGATTATGATCTTTGCAAGTTTTAACCTATTTAGAAGTTCCTGTTATAGTTTATTCTTGTTGCTTTTTCATTTTTGCATACTTGTGAGGGGCAGATGATCTGAAAATTAAAAATTTGTTGAACTCGGCCAATAGTATAGGCAAAAATAATGGATTGTAATCTTAATTCATGATTAAGAAGAGTATAAAAACGTGAGCAGCAGGATTCGAACCTGCGCGGGCAGAGCCCACATGATTTCTAGTCATGCCCGATAACCACTCCGGCATGCCCACCACTGTTTAAAATTTTCTCAAAATATTTTTAAATTTTTTATTTTTAAAAATTGAAGAAAAAAAATAAAAAGAAAGAAAGGAAAAGTAAAATTAGCTGAGAAATTTTCTGCTTTCTTTGCACACGAGTGCTTGTGAGTTTCAATCCCACCCCAGTCAGCCACATCAACTAGTTTCACTTTCTCAGGAAAAATCCAACTTTCCGCGAAAATCATTGTTGTTACCACACTCAGCGCCGCAGCTCCTTCTATTTGGATTCCTCCTCCGAAGCTCCACTAGGTAAGCCACCACCGCCATCATGTTGCTCCTCTCCATTTCAGAGACAATCAATCGTTCATTTGCTAGGTTAAAATTCTGAATTCGAAACCAATCAAAATTCAAGCGAGTTGCGCTATTTTCCCGTTCTCGATGCAATCAGAATCGATACACGACAAGGTTTTGGTGCTTGACGAAGCCGAACAAGAAGAAGAAGGAGGCAGCATCACCAACACCAACTTCACCGCCGTGACCGTTACCGTTACCGTAATCGGGATTGGTTTGAGATGATTCCTCCTCGACGGAAGAAATGGACAGAAGCGGAGGAGAAAACCCTAATCGACAAGTATGGCGAGATGGTCGGTGACGGCACGCTCGCGAAGATGAGAACTCGCGAGAAGAAGTTCAAACCAATCGCCTGTCACGTCAACACGATCCACCACCTCCGCGACCCTGTCGCGTTCCCTTGGCAGTGGTCCTGGAAGGACGTGTCCACAAAAGTGCAGAACATGCGCCACCAGTACCTCCTTGTTAAGCAGAAGATCAAGAAGCCTGAGTTCTCCGGGTCGGAGAACGGCTCTTCTCACGGTGGGGATTGTGATGGTGATTTTGATTGGGTGGAGGGACTCACGCATTGGTCTAATTTTCTGAGGTACAAGGATGTGTTTGGGGATGTCCCACTTGGTGTTGGTGGTCATGGTAGTGGTGGTGATTTGATGGCGGTCGTTGACGGGGATCGAGATCACGATCATGATCACGGAGATGGGTTTATTGATGGTAGTGGTGGTGGTGGGGGTGGGGAAATGGATATAGTTGAGTTTGAGCAGATTGGTCACGGTGAGGATGGGGATTTTGGGGCTGCTATGGACAATGAAGTGATGGGTTTGGGGTTTGAGTATGATGTTGAGGAAGGGGAGGAGAATTGTAATGGGAGTGGTGGCAGTCGGGCGAGGGATGATGTGGAGAACGGGTATGTGTGTGAAAATGGGGAATTGACGGGGTTGAATTTGAAGAAGAAGAGGAAGGTGGTTAAGGGGATGGAAAAGAAGGCATGGAGGTTTCTAGCTAACCAGCTGAGACAGTTGAGGGAAATGGAGGCTCGATTCGAGCAGCGTGAGATGGATAGAGAAAGGGAGAGACAAAGGAGGGAGAACGTCCGAGTGGAGCTTGATAAGCAGTGGGAGAAGAGACTGGAGGAGAGGGAGAAGGATAGGATGAAGGCAAGGAGGCAGTGGATGCCTAAGTGGGAAGCTATGGAGAAGGAGAATGAAGAGATGGAAAGGAAAAGAAGAGATGAAGAGTTGATTCGTGAGAGGGAACGGGAAGAGAGAATGAATTGCAGGAGGCTAGAATGGAAGAAGAGGGTTGATGAGATGCTAAATCAGCACCGAGCAGAGATGGGCCAAATGCAAACCCGAATACTTCATGAGCAACAAAACCTTACTAGCCAGTTACTTGGTATATTCTCTCAATGGACTGCTCAACCTGCTGGTTTATCTGATCATACTAGTGCTAGCAACCATTATCTTTCACAAATGATGCAAAATTTGCATCATGTGAACGGAATGGTTCATGGTGACACCAGGGTTGAGGGAGACAATCAAGAAGATCAATTCATTGTTGATGGATGATGCATTCCCCCACATTTTGTGTATCTGCACTCTGATGTCCAAGGATCATTTCATTTACAAGAGGAGACATAAAATTGCACATAACTGTCGAACGCATTCTTAACTGTACTTATGTATCTCTTCAGTTAGGTATGATTGTACACTCTGTCTAGTTTTAAACATTTTTGATGTAACTATCTCTATATATATAATAATGCATTTTGTTCCTTGTTTCTTCCTTACTGAATTATGAAACTTGAGTTGTAAAAGTCACATTCTTTTTACCTAATATATCTCATCAATGCTTCTATGATTCTATCCACACTATATAAACCGGGAATTCACTAACTTGTCCATTGAAGGATGAATGTTATAAGGAATTTAATTTACAATCTAACTCATTTGTTTTTTCTAAGAATACTCTATACCCTGTAGTGCGATATCATCTATATGATGCTTGCAATGAATTGAAAAAATTCCTATCTTGCTTTCTTACCAAGTGTTCTGTACAAGTCACTGAAGTCAGTTCTGGTATTCCTGTGTGCTTGATAGTAGTGAAAGTTTGAAGGTTAGATAGAGGAAAGTTGAGAGATGTATCTAAGCTTATAGTTACTCCATTTTCACTTGGTTGATTGAGTGTATCAAGAGTCAAACTATTCAGAAAAGCTTTGTTGTTAGGTGAAGACACACCCATGCATATCTATTATTATGCCACTTCTTATTTCTGTATTTTTTTGCTGTTGTTTTAGCTATTATGTATAATAAATATCATTTGCACATTTATTTTATTATAATTAATGGGAGGAATAGATCTTCTACTGAGGTGTGTTGTCAACAAAGCTAATAATAATATTGATAAAGTTGTGCACATTACATGAGTCCTCTTGAATCATGATTCATGATGTCTTGTTGGAAACTTGAGTTAACTAATGATTATTCTGGTAACAATAGTGTTGTCATATTCTTGCATTGCACCCATTGGGTCAGACTTCGATCAGCTCCATTGACAGGCATCAACCAATTATTGCACCACTTGAATTTCCACTATTTCTTTTTCAGTAGAAAAACCACCATTGTGAGCATTAAAGCCTTGAATATCAGACAGAAACTTACCAAAAATAGAAACCCTTGAATCATAATATTCACCTGCAGTCTAAAAAAAAAAAATCCCATTAAACGCTCCCGTGTCTTTTGACCAAATCAGATCTTCATTCTCCCCAGCTTATTAATACCGAATAGATAATAAGTTAATAACACAAAATTATTATATTTAATTTAATATTTATAATTTTATATTATATAATATTTATAGTTATATATTTATTAAATTTAAATTGTTTATTTATTTTGGTAATAATTAAAAAATATAAAATAAAAAAATTGTAGGTTACTTTTTGCTGATTTTTACTTCTAAATATCTTTTATTTGCAAATTTCTGGCAATGAATATAACTATTTGGATTGAACTCAACTCTTAGTAATATTAATGTAGTGAATGTGGAAAATAATCAGGAAATAAAATATTCATCAAATATTCACCTTTGAATGAAAAATTAGTTCAAATTTGATCTAACGATAAAACTTCCTTATTTTACCTTCTAAAGTAAAATCCTACGGTAAACAAATTGGTCCAATAGTTTATTGGCATAATGAAAATCAATTGAGAAGGAACAAAGGAACAAAGGCATAAGAAGAAAAAGAAAAAAGACTTGTTGAACTTGTTTCCAAAAATAATTTGCTCACATAACATTTTTTTTCTTATTCTAAAACAAAAGTCAAATTTTATTTTCTGCAGCTGAGGCTTAGCTCAACTGGTAACACTATGCGCCTCTTAATATGCTGCACCCGGGTTCAAATCTTGGTGAGTACACCAAGTATTGATTATGAACCCTTAAAATGTGTGTGGGTGAGTGTGTAGTGTGGGTGAGTTGTGATACCTAAGATTGGGGGTTGTCCAATCCTCTTGACCAAAAAAAAAAAAAATTTTATTTTCTAAAATTGGAAAAACTCATTAATGAGAAAAAAACTTCAAGAAAATTAATTAATTGACAGCCCGAATTCGTTGAAGATTATCAAATCAATTTTTTATTTTTTTTACACAGATATCATTGTTTAGTACTTTGAAATTGTAACGATGAACCGGTGCAAGCAATTCTTTCCAATTGCAAATTGGAACCGAATCATTAAGACGTGAAAATTTATTCCACACAAGTGGACAGAAGATGGTAATAAAAATAAGGTGGGTACTCCCATGAAGATATTATAATTGTCTTCATGTGATGATTTTTCTTTTTGACCCTTAGATAATGGAATGTAGGGTTAGATTTTGATATGTTATAAAAGTGTTGTTTTTATTTGAAGTGTGGCCAAATCAATAAATCACACTTTTATACAAAGCATCTTCATAAAAAGATGTTTTTTGCATCTTCATTTGAGTAGCTCCCAATAAAAATTGCCTTTTCAAACAAGTTTGCTCAGCAAGAGACAGCTGAAAAAGGAAAGTAATTTTTCATTTGTTCAAGATATCTGAATAAAACACCAAAATAAGCAAGTTATTTGTAATAACCGAGTTTTATCAACTTGCACTAAAAGTTTAAAATAGCACACACTATTATTAGTAGCAATAAAAGCACATAACCCTCCCAAATCACGTAGCCAATCAGTCAAATTTAATTCAAAGATTTTCTAAGTTAATACAAAGATATTAATTAGAAGAGTAGAACCGATTTCTGTAATTATAAAGATCTCAGTATATTAAATTAAACCTTTTAATATTGTGCACAACTACAAACTCTAATCAACACTATACAATACAAGTTTTTATATAAATAACCTTTAATCATGCCACTATGAATACCTATTCAAATTCAAAATTGCAACATCTCTTTCTCTCTTGAGCCATGGCAGGACAAAGTTCTGATGCTTGTCCTTCTGAGTCCTCTAGCATCTCTGGCACCTCCCAAGGGATTGATAACAACACAAGGGACAATGATCTAGCTTCTGAACCGGACCAAGCCTCAAATTCCAATAATAATATGGAAAGGATGTTGGATTTTGTGAAGCTCTCCAACAATGATGTTTCATCGATTCGTTGTTCTTCCAACGTGAAAGAGCTCGATTTTTTCAACACCGGGAAGAGGGTGATGGGATCATCGTCAACTTGGACTAATAATAATGTTGACGAAGGAAAAGATGAAAACACTGAAGAAAAAGAAAGGACTTCAGAGCCGAAAACTTTCTCTTGCAATTTTTGCAAGAGAGAGTTCTCGTCCTCTCAAGCCCTTGGCGGGCACCAAAATGCCCACAAACAAGAGCGTGCGATAGCGAAACGTCGCCAAGGGATGGACACGGGTGCTTTTGGTCACCCTCACTTTCCATATTACCCTTACCATAGCTTTTCCACACCATCTTTATATGGGTCCTATAATAGGACACTTGGGGTAAGAGTCGAATCCATGATTCACAAACCTTCTTATCCTTGGTCTGCTGCTCTTAGGTTTGGTCGTAATCATAATTGGTCAACGCAGGGGATTCTTGGTTCATCATCATCATTAACACTTGATAGGTTAAGTATTGAGGGTTTGCAACCAAATAATGAAGTAGGCGGGGTTAGTGGAATTCAAGCAAGTTCTTCAAATTTGAGAAAAGAAGATGATAATGGTGGTAATGGAACTACTTCCCAACTAGGAGATTCTTCTACCGACAATGTTGCTACAAGTCTCACTCGCCATGCAAAGGATGATCCCAAGCCAGATAATGAACCCTCTAGTTCTGAGTCTCCGGGGCTTGATTTGTCACTTAAGCTTTAAGTTTGAACTTTCATTCATATTAATGATGTAGTTTATTCTTTTTTTTGTCTGTATATTTCATCTTAACGCGTTATCAATAATGCTATTACTAGTTTATTTTTCATGTGATCATTTTAGTATAAACGCTAATGTGCATTACACCTTTTTCGTCCTATCTTATTATCTTTTTCATTCATAAGCATTTTCATTTAATAATAGTTTAACTGGATAATCAAAAAATCTTATGCAAAGTTTGCAACTGCTTCACTTGCACAAGGTCCTGTGAAGCATATTGAAATCTTTACAATAAGTAAGCTCACAGATATGCAAGTACTGCTAGAAGCATAGCAATCATAATTCATAAGTTCATAACTGATACAACAATGTTACCAAAAAAGTTGGTTTTCCATGGATAATTGATAATTGCAACAACATATATAATACTCTCCTGCCTCACAGAGTTTACTATATCACATTCACGTTTCTCAGTCTCCTATTTTTTTTTTTTTTATTTGGTAATAGAAGTCAAACAAGAGTCACATTTCTCAGTCTCAACTTACTGATAACATCAAGTGGAGGCAAATATAGAAATAAAGACAATGACCACTAAAAATGTCTCTACACATAAATAAAGAACGCTACTTTATTTTGAAACATGGATATCACCATTTACATCAAATTTTCCAAGAAAGGCAAGTGCATTTCAGCAACATGGTAGCATGAACACCAACAAGATCTTCTCTGATGAGTTCCAGTTACTCATATTAATTATGAATCACCCTCAACATATCTCAATCCTCTTCTCTGCAACAAGGACATAGATTAGACAATTTCACCCAAGCTTCATACTCGAATAACATAGCAGCATAGAGTGACAATAACAGTAACAACAGCAGAAATATAGAACATGGGTGTTGTACTCCAGCAGAATCCACTGGAAGCTTAGTCAGTGTTTGGTTGGAATGGAAAAATAGCGCTGATAAGAAAAGAAAAATAGAGAAGTTGTAGATAAACCGTTTATATTTCAAAATGACATACAGACCCTGAAGAAAAAAAAATTATTACGTGAATGGGAAAAGAAAGAAGAAAAACGATGTTTAATTTGGTGATGTGAATGTCAAAGGTTGGAAAAGATTGGACATTGAGACGATGAAAGAATACCTGAGAATTGGGCAATATTCAAACCAAATCAATATCTTCCAGAGTTGGGTTACTCCAAATCCTGGTTCAGTACCACACGCATTCCCCACTTCTTCACTTCCAAACGCTCATTATCGACATAGCTTTGGTAATCTACTTTGAATTCAAAGCGGGATCCATCAAGATCATGCTGCTTTCCATCCTGAATGAGTAGTTGGCGAGAAAAATAGAATAGGCAGAGCTGAACCAATTCACCCCTCACCTCCTCCTCCTTTTTAGGCCAAAAGATACTGTACACGAGGTTGCCTTTTCCTGTTTGGTCGTAAAAGTAGAGGTTAATGGAAATGGTTCTATCCAATTGAACAGCAATCTGGGCACAAAGGGCAATGCCAATCCAATTGTTGTCATTGGCATTCGGAAATGATTCTATCCACATTGAATTATCCGCCCCCTTATTCTGATGCTTAAACCACCTTGGAATTGGAACTCCACTCCCTGGTATTACAATAGCAAGGAAACCAGTGGATTCATTGTGTACCTGTAACCACAAAACACAAACAACCCTAATCATTTGATAAACAAGAGCAGCAATAATGGCAACAACAATACGCACGCACCTTAATGTACTCTCTCATCCATGAACTTCCCATTCCACTCAACCTTTCCTTCTCTACTATTTTCGGGCAGTTCAACATCCTCCATTCTCCCCATTTCACAAGTTTTGTTCGCTCTGCCGCTGGATAGGGTAATGGTAATGGTAATGGGAACTCATCTACATACATTAGCCGTTTGCAGTTATCTAACTCCAACACTCTCAGTCTGGGAAGCTTGTTTATGAAATCAGGTACTCTAACTATATTGTTTCCCGTGAAATATAAGAACTCTAAATAATGTAAGGATGATATGGCCTCAGGGATAGTATGCAGATTACAATAACTTAGGTCAAGATAATACACGCAGCTTAAGCGAGCCACAGAAAGCCTCCACAGATGGAACGCATGGTTGTATCTACTTTTAGAAGAATTGAAGAAATGGAATGGTAACCTAAGCTTAAGCCTTTTAAAAGTGGACCATACTGTCGATTGGCATTGGATACTACTCTCACTTCCATTTTCCAACTCTTTCCCACCAAATAATCTTGAGCACCCGCTCAGATTAACGTATTTTAGTGAAGATATACCAAATATAGTGATGGGAAAACTCATTAAACTTGTGCACCCACTCAAATCTAACACAAGAAGTTTTCTTAGGTCTCCAGTTGATGGATGTATGTGCTTAAGCTTTCTACATCCTCTAAGGAACAGCCGCTCAAGATTTGGAGCCTGGCTAAGGTTTGGAGGCTTCACAAGATTTTCGGAGTCAGAGAGATTCAATTCCTTCAAATTGTCCAGACACTGTTGCACAGTTAGAAAAAACAAACATCATTAATTACACTTTCACTTATTTGTTTGATAACTTCAAAATAAGTGAAGCTTATTTTATTTATTAGTAGTACCATTGTGCCATCCCATAGTTGCTTGATGTTGCTGTTTTGCAAGACTAATTTCGAAAGCTTGGATAGCTTACAACATGATGAAAAATACGTAAACGGATACTCTTCCCACTCAAGATATCGCAATTCGCTAGAAATGCTATTAAAACTTCCAGAAAAACTAACTTTTTTTATTTTGAGAAATTCAAGTCGTCTCATTCTTGATAATGTTTCTGCTCTTAATGTCATATTTCTTTCTTCATATGATCCCTCCAATTGCACGGCCTTAACATCATCAGTTACCTAAATACAAAAAAGCCACAAAAATATTAGATTACTTCAATTACCTATTAACTCTATAAAATTGAAAAAATTTTAAAACTGTATACCGTATTTCCAAACATAATACGTTGAAAATCCTCTTTGCTCCATATCCTACTCCACTTCCATGGCTCATTTGGAGCACTTTGCCGAACTATTCTCATGCCTAACTCTCGCAACAGGTCATGCATTCTAATATCGCCACATTCATCAATTGTTATTAATGATTTATCCGTAAGTACACTTATTCCAATCTTTGGATGAAGACCACGACAGTACAACATGTCTTCCACAATCCATTTAGGTTCGTGGTTAAAGAAACAAGCAATGTCCAAAAATATTTCCTTTTCGAGGGGTTCCAATCCATCAAAACTAAGTTGAAGCACATCTGCGATTTCCTTCTTTGGATTATTTTTCAGTCTATCTAGGGCACTTCTCCATACAGAGATATCTCGACTGCGTAGATATGACCCCAAAACTTTAATTGCCAAGGGAAGGCCTTGAGCATATTTAAGTGCAAGATCCGTCAACTTTTTGTACTCTCTGCTAATCTCGTCACGACTCATAATTATATTATCATCAAAAGCTTTTTCACAAAACAATTGATGAGCTTCATCCTCATTCAAGAGTTGAACTTTGTATGTTTCATCTAGCCCAAAAGAGTTCAAGACATGTTGATCTCTAGAAGTTACTACAATTCTGCTTCCTGGACATAGACAATCACGAGTCACGCCAAGGTTCTCTAACTGTTCAACTTCATCGGCATTATCTAGAACAATCAGAGCCTTTTGACAGCGTAGCATAGTTTTTATCAAACTCTCAGCCTGGTAATGATTGTATATATCTTGGATCTCTCCATTTGTAATTTGACAAACAAGTTGCTTTTGTAGAGAAAGTAGACCACCTCCACGAAAAACTTTGCTTATATCGTCAACAAAAGAATGAGCACCAAATTTATGAAGGTTTCTACCATACACGACCCTAGCAAGTGTTGACTTTCCTATCCCACCCATGCCACAAACGCCTACAACCCGAACTTCATTATCGGAGTTGAAATCAATCAGGTTTTCCAATTCTTCCACACGAGATTGCATCCCAACCAACCCATCCACACTTACCGAATTGCAACCTAATTTGCTTCTCACCCTTTTAACAATTTTTTCAATCTCTCCATTCTCCTGCCTAAAAGAACAAAGAGAAAATGAACTTGTAAGCTCATTTTCTTATATAAGACAACCGAAAACAAGGAGAAAACGAGAGCAATACAAGGTGATTTTGTTTAATCAACTTATTCATGTATAGATAATCTATTTGACAAAGATAGTAATGGAATTTAGGAAAGATTACTTACTTATTTTGTATATCCCAACCAGAGAGATTAGAGACTTGCAGCAGAGATTCCCTCCATTGTTGCACCATATTTGAGTTATCTTTGAATCTTTCTTCATGCTCAGCCAACGCTTTCCCATAGTTTCCGGTCTGTTTACGCACCTCAGACGGACTAACATCATAGAAAATAGGCAACAGATTTGATTCTGTTATCGTATTGCTGCAATCAAGCATCTTAGCGAGTTCCTGCAAGCACCATGAAGAAGTAGCATAGTTCTTAGAGAAGATGACAATGAGAACCTGAGATCCTTCAATTGCTTGTACCAGCTCAGTGGAGATGTGCTGTCCTTGCATCAGATTCCTATCGTCCCTGAATGCAACTATTCCGTTTTTACGGAAAGCGGCAAAGAGATGATCAGCGAAGGTGTTGCGTACGTCCTCACCTCTGAAGCTCACAAACACGTCATATTTGGGTCTTGTGCTACTTGATGCCATGCTTTGGATGCTCCTGCACTCCATTGATGACTTGGAAGCTCACTTTTGTAAATGAAAATGAGTGAAGAGTGTGAGTGTGTAAGAGAGTCTATGCAGAGAAGAAACATATAAAACAGCTCTCAACGCGTCTCATGTTCTGAGAAGTTGCGTTGAAACTCCTTCTTGGAGGAAGCATCTACCTTTGAAGGCCAAGTCTATTTTATTTTATTTGTTAATTTAATTTGTGTTTTTCCATTAACTTTATGTATTAATTATTCCTGTGGGGTATATAATGTTTAAAGTATAATCTTTTTGCAAAAGCAAATGGGAACGGGGAAGCTGCAAGGGTTGGTATGTTTATACAATAATTAACCAGCTTTTTTCAATGAATTCATTTAATTAATAAGCATCTTTAGTGTGATAACAACACTCCTAAAAACCTACACAAATTTAAATAGTCTTTCATATAGAAAGAGAACAGAATTTTGGAAGTAACATATCATTTCTTCATAATCATGATAAAGCATCATTTAAGAGTTGCAGTGTCAAAGCTTAATTAGAGGACGGCAACATTAAACTAGAATCAGAATGATCTTTTGATTCCAAGTACTGATTAAAATAGAAACCAATTGCAAACAATTAAATTAAAAAAAGGATAAAAAGAGGGGCATAATTATATATTTTTTACTTTTTGTTATCTTAAAAATTATTCCAATGCATTTATTCTAAGAAAAAGAAAATCATGAAGTTAAATATTTTCCTAAACTGAATTAGAAATGACAAGCATAGGTATCTTAGAAAAACTAGTAAACCAAGTTTGTTGATTGTAAATGTTAGTAGACCAAAATATATTAGCTTTGTTAGCTTCGAGTTTGACACACTCTCATTATTGTACCTTGGAAAGAAAAAGTCAATTTGATACTGAAATTATCATGATGAACTGTTGTTACAAACTATCTGTTAGTTCTTTCTTAGCTTATGGCGATTACAAAAGGAAAGATCAAAGACACACCTTAAGGAATTGTGAATAAGTTCATAGGTGCCATTATGGCATTATCAAAATAGAAAATTTTTAATAACATCACAGTTTGATGGGGAAAAAAAAATATTATCCATTAAAGAAACAATAATTGTAATGAAAGAAAAGGAAAGCACGTGGAGACACATGCCTCCACTTAAATTTACTTTCCCTCCCCCCCCCCCTTCCAAAGGTTCCTTGAAGACCCCATCCCCCCTTCCTTCCTTCATTTTCTTTTTATTTCTTTTCAATAACAAAACCTAAAACCTTCTCTTCCTCTTTCCTTCCTTCTTATTCATCTCTTTCATCTTCTCATCTCTTCATCTTACAATTACACACTATCATTAAACCCACTTCTTTCATTTTACTTCCTTCTCCTTTTCTACTCTATTTCATTCATTCAAATTTCACTTATGACAACCCTAAATTATGGAATCCAAATTAATAAGTAAAAAAAGTGTTCAACTTTTGAGTTTGTTATTATTGAGGTTTCGAGGTAACTCTTTCGAGGTAGTTTGGAGGAGGGAGGAGTTGTTACACCATCGTTGAGCAACTGCCACCGTTGAGGTTGCTAGAACCCCTGCCTGCCTGCTTCGCGTTCTACCCTTGTTCTGCTCTGCTGGGGGCTGAGCCCTGCCTCTTCCCTGTTCATTAGAGCTTGTGGTGTTGTTGTGTGAGTCACTGCCAGAGGAGAGGAACGGCCACTTGTGTCCTTCACTGTCGACGTTGGAAAGGGTCACCGGAGCTGCTGATGAGCCATCCCCTTATTTCCTTTGTGAGAATTGAAGTTGCTGTTACCTCCCTGGTCCAAATTTCGTGCTCTTTCATTCCATTCTACTTCAACCTTCCTCACCTTTTATCTTGGCACTTTGGGTTTAGTTTCTTCGGTCCCTTGTGACCAATTTGTGAGTAGGCTTTACATTTTTAATTGTTTGACTTTACGTCTATAATTATTTTGATATATGTTGCTTTGCACTTAGTTATACTTACAAAAATTACTATCAAAGGATTTTAAATTGGTTTTAATAATCAATTTATTAGAACTAAATATTTATTCTTGTTAAGCTCATTTTAATATGCACATGAGACTATATATTTTTATGAGACTATATATACGTTTGAAGAAGTTTTATATTATTTTAAAATATTTGATTTTACTCGAATATGTATTTTTGAAGCATTGAGGTATTTGTTGGTATTCACTTATTTTGAAATTGTGAAATATGATTGAAATGCTTTAAGATTGAGAAAATATGATTGAATATGATTTAGATGAAAAAATATTATTTGATTTGATTTGATACCTCATGTTTGAAAGACCGAAGAATTTGTTATATTCGAAATTATATGTTTTGAATTGGTTTGGGAGGCTCGTATTAGAAAACCGTAGTTAACGGCGATTATGACTTTAACCTAGATACATCTGATTCAGACCTCAACTAGCAGGGGCGTTGCTACCCTAACGTGTAGGCTACACGTTAGATCTGTTATTCCGTACAGACACACGAGAGGAAAAGGCTACCCTTAGAGTTGGAGCCGCCCAAGTTTGAACTATTTGATTTGATTTCTGTATGAGAACTCCCTTATTAATTTACTTATTCATATAATTTATTATTTTCTAACGAAAATTGTTTTTATAATAATGTTTATATGATCTCATATGAATTATAGATGTACTGTCTAGTCATTGGGTTGCAAAACTCACTCCGTTTTTCTAAAAATATTTTTCAAGAATAAATATTTGATTATGTGAGCCTTTCTATTTAAGAGTAATGATCTGCAATGGATATCTATTCTTTGTTGAGTTCTTAGACGTCATTTGCTCCATATATATGGAGCAGGCAAGATCCATCCATATGTAATTATTCATTTTAGAAACTGTAAATTTATCAAAAATGTTTGTAACCTTCTTATTTATCTTATATTTGAATTTGTTAGGCTTGCTAGGGGACTATTTTTCTGAGCTCCAGTCATGGCTCATTTTGGGATGTGACACTTTTGGCCACCCAACACTCTGTACCATAAAGCATAACCAGTTTGATAGCAGTGCGATAGAATTTACCTTTAAGATATAAAGACACTTTTTTGTCATATATAAAACCAGACGAACTCTGCCATTTTGACCAACCTACTTGGATCCTATGATTTACATCATGTTTAATCTCTCTATTATCCTGTATAATGCACCTAAGATACTTAAAAATTTTAACCTTTTTTAGGATATTTTCTCTAATCTTCACTTATGTATTAGAGTTTTTCCTTTGGCGGCCGAACTTACATTCCATATATTCCGTCTTGCTATGGCTTTTGCGCAGACCATACACTTCTAGAGCTTCTCTCCATAAATCCAACTTTTTATTTAGGAATTCCCTTGACTCTCTCATAAGGACGATATCATCAGCAAAAAGCATGCACCATGGCACAGGCTCTTGGATATACTCTATGAGTACTTTCAAGAATAATGTGAAAGGATTTGGATCCTCTAAAGTTTGAATTTTATTTTAAAAAGTAAAGTGTGATCTTCTATCATTGAATAGTTTTTCTTTTATAGTTATTCTTAGTCCTACATATGAAATAAATGGTGAGAGATCACACTTTACTCTCTAAAGTGAAATTTAAACTTTAGATGATCCAAATTCAATGTGAAAATGTATGAAGTTAGGGAAGATCCCAGTGTAATCTTAAACCAATAGAAAATTCCTCTATCACACTACCATGAGTCTTCACACTAGTTGTTGCCACATCATACATGTCTTTAATTGCACAAATCTATGTGATTCTTATTTTCTTCCTTTTCAAAACCTTCCATAAGACCTCTATTGACAACCTATCGTACGCTTTTTTCAAATCAATAAAACTATATGTAAATCCCTTTTATTACTATGATACCTCTCTATCATTCTTCTTAACAGGTATGCAGCTTCAGTGGTAGATCTGTCTGGTATAAAACCAAATTGATTTTATGTTACTTGTGTCTCTTGCTGTCTCAGTTTCCATTCTATCACACTTTCCCAAAACTTCATGGTATGGCTCATGAGATTGGTTCCTCTATAGTTTTTGCAACTCTGTATATCCCTATTATTCTTGTAGATAGGTACCAAAATGCTCTTTATCCACTCATCTGGCATTTTATTTAACCTTAAAATTTTATTAAACAGCTTGGCTAACCATCTGATGTCTTTCTCTTTAAGACTCTTTCAAACTTCAATCGGAATATTATTGAATCTTACTATCCTGCCATTTTCATCTGCTTTAGAGCCTCTTTTACCTCGAAGTCTCGAATCCTTCGATAGTAGTTGAAGTTTTAATCTTCTTCCTTCGTCCACAACCGACCAAGGCTCGGAAGAGTCTTCTGTCCTTCATTAAATAACTCTTTGCGATTATATATATATATATATATATATATATATATAGATATATTCTCCTTCTTTCATCCTTAAAGACTGGTAGAGATGCTCGTATGCTCTTGTTCTTGCTTCACTTACCGTTATTTTTGTCTCTTTTTTAGCCGCTTTATATTTTTCCAATTATTTGCATTACGGCACAAAGACCATTCTTTAAAGCACTTTCTTTTTACTTTTATCTTTTTTTATACACTCGCATTCCACCATCAGGACTCTTTGTCTCTTAGTCGTATCCCTCTAGATTCACCAAAACTTTCTTTTGTTATTTTTCTAATAACTTCTGCCATCTCCCTACACATCTTCTTCGTGCTTCCATCCCCTTCTTACTTTGCCTCTTCTCCTACTCGTTTTAGGAAGCTTCTTTGTTCGTCACCTTTCATCCGTGACCACCTCGTCCTTCGATTCTTCGTATGATGTCTTTTCCTTAACTTTTGTTCGACGCAAAAATCCATAATGAGCATCCTATGTTGTGTTGTTAAACTCTCTCTCAGAATAATTTTATAATTAATGCAAAATTTTCGACTGACTCTCCTCAACAAAAAAAGTCAATTTGAGAGCTTGTCATGTCACTCCTATAGGTTATAAGTTGTTCGTCTTTCTTTTAAAACATGTGTTTGCGATGAGAAGGTTAAAGGTTGAGAAAAAGTCAAAAGTAGTTTTACCTTCGGTATTGACCACCCCAAAACCATGGTCTCTGTGAATACTTCCATACCCAGTCACTTCTCTTTCAACATGGCAATTTAAATCACCTTCTAAAAAAAATCTTATCTCTTGAGGGTATGTCTTGGACCAAACTCTCTAGATCTTCACAAAACCTTATTTTGTGTTGCTCGTCTGAACCCACTTGAGATGCATAGGCGCTAATCACATGAAAAGTACCTCATTCCACCACAAGTTTCATAGAGATGATCCGATCACCCACCCTTTTGACATCCACTATGTTCTTCTTCCACTACTTATCTACGATAATACCTAGCTTATTCCTATTATTCACATTTCCTGTATACCAAAGTTTGAATCCAAAGATATCCAACTACCTAGCCTTTACGCTGACCCATTTTGTTTTTTGTAGGCATATGATGTTAATCTTCCTCCTTGTCATGGTATTCACCACCCTTCCATAGATTTTCCTGTTAGAGTATCTATGTTCCATGTCCAAAATCTCAACCTTCTGTCGCTCCAGCCTTTACTTTTACTTTCTTCTCTGTGAACTAGCTTATTTACCCTCGTCCATTTACGAAAACGCGGGAATCCTTACTCATTTAACACTACATCCAGGCACTGATGCAGCGGCTCTTGCTCATTTGATAATGTATGCGAGCCATACAATGCGTTACTTTTGAACAATGACATAGCTTTAGCGCAATAACATCTTTGATCCATATCATGAAGATTCGACTAGGTTTTTATGTTGGCTGTCGAAGGCCTAACATAACCCTCCTCTTTTATCCGAGTTTGAGACTGGCTATATAATACAGATGTAGCATAAGCGGAGTTAGCATTACCATTAGCGTAAATCATCAAATTATGCCAACCTTTTATTTCTCGTAAATTGACTTTTCTTTCTTTAGAGGATACTTTCTCACCCATCCCCCTCCCCCCTTTCTCTTTAATTGCTATACACATAAAAAGTCTATTTATATTAAGGCTGCTTAAACTTTCATGACAGTGGAATTTTGGGGTCCAGTGGTCCAATAATGCAGTAAATTTTAGAAGTCTTTTGTGATGTCTCATGGTTCAATCGAAAAAGTTATAGTTTTTCCACCACATTCTTGTTTGAGAAGGTCTTGTGAAACTAAAACGCATCATTGTCACTTCTACTTATATTTCATTTAAAATATACTTATTTATTCACAAGCCCCACTAATTAATATTTAACTGGCTAATTGTGTTTACACATGAGTTTGCAAGGTCCTATGGTAAATTAGTTCTACTTCTCTAATTAATATCTTTGTATTAAATTAGAAAATCTTTGAATTAAACCTGACTGATTGGCTATGTGATTTGGGAGGGTTATGTGCTTTTATTGCTACTTTGATTTTACTAATAGCATGTGCTATTTTAACTTTTAAGCTTTTAGTGCAAGTTGATAAAACTTAGTTATTACAAATAACTTGCTTCACTTACACAAGGTCCTGTGAAAGCATATGGAAATCTTTACATTACGTAAGGTCACATATATGCAAGTACTGCTAGAAGCAAAGCAATCATAACTGATACAACAAAGCAACCAAAAACGTTGGTTTTCCATGGAGAGTTGATAATTGCAACAACATATATCTCTATTGCCTCACTGAGTTAAATGATCCTGAAGCCCCCTTGACTTTATTACATTCACATTTCTCAGTCTCCTTGTTTTTTGTTCATAAAAGTCAAACAAAAGTCTCAACTTACTAAAGACATAAAGTGAAAGCAAATATGGAAATAAATGCAATGACAACTAAATATGTTTCTACACATAAAAGAAGAATGCTACTTTGAAAACATGGATATCACCATACCTCAAAATTTCCAACAAAACCAAGCCTCTTTCAGCAGCATGGTAGCATGAACACTAACAAGTTCTTTGATTAGTTCATTATGAATCACCCTCAACATCTCAATCATCTTCTCTGCAACAAAGGCATAGATTACACAATTTCAGCCAAGCTTCATACCCAAATAACATAGAAGAGTAACAGTAACAGTAACAGTAACAGTAGCAGAAATATAGGACATTGGAAGAAAAGCCTCCTGTTTCCACTCCACCTTGCAGAATCCACTGGAAGCCTAGTTAATACAGAGATATGAGTCTGCGTTTGGTTTGGAATGAAAAAACAGGGATGATTTAAAAAAAAAAATACAAAAGTTCCAAATGAACGTTTTTACTTAAACCACATAGACCCTGAAGAAAAACTATAGTGAGATAACATGTGAATAGAAAAAGAAAACGGAAAATCGATGTTTAATTTGGTATTGGAAAAGATTGGACATAGAGATGATGAAGTGAAAGAATACCGATGAGTTGGGAAATAATCAAAGCAGTTCTCTGTCAGAAGTGGGTTCTTTCCAAACCCTGGTTGAGTACCATACGCATCCCCCACTTCTTCACTTCCAAATGCAGACTCTTGGGGCCTTTGAATTCAAAGTGGGAACCATCAAGATCATGCTGCCATACAGAGCTAATGAGTTTTTGGCGAGGATAATAGAATAGGCAGTGAATGAATCCCTCTCTCCAATATGAAAGTAGATATCAATGCAGTGGTACTGTGGATGAGTGGAAGTAGTAGGTGGATTATGTTGAACGACAAGCTCAACAGAATGGACAAGCCAATCCAGTTGTTGTCATTGGCATTCGAAAATGACTTTATCCTTATTGAATTAACCCCCGCCCTCATTCAAAAATGTCTAGGCTCTGTAAATAGTGTAAGGATGCAATGGCCTCAGGGATCCTATCCAGATTACAAAAACTTAGATTGAGACTATACAGGCAGCTTAAAGGAGCCAAAGAAAGCCTCCACAGACGAAACACATCATTATATCTTTTAGAAGAATTGAAGAATTGAAAATGGTAAGCTAAGATTTAGCCTTTTAAAGGTGGACCATATTGTCGATTGGTATATAGTATGCAATTTCATTCCCAAAATAAACTAGCAAAAAACAAAAGGAAAATGATACCAAATCTCTATTTCGAACTTTCATGACAGTGGAATTTTGGGGTCCAGTGGTCCAATAATGCAGTAAATTTTAGAAGTCTCTTGTGAAGTCTCATGGTTCAATCGGAAAAGTTATTGTTTTTCAAATTTCGACCACATTCTTGTTTGCGAAGATCTTGTGATAACTAAAGCCCAACATTGTCACTTCCACTTATGCTTCATTTAAAATACACTTATTTATTCACAAGCCCCATTAATAAATATTTAACTGGCTAATTGTGTTTAAACATGGATATCGCCATTTACCCCAAATTTTTTCTATTCTAACAAAGAAAGCCAAGCCTCTTTCAGCAACAAGGTAGTATGAACACCAACAAGTTCTCCTTTGATGAGTTCGAATTACTCATATTATCAATCACCTTCTCTGCCACAAAGAGATAGATTAGGCAATTTCCGCCAAGCTTCAAGCTTCATACTCAAATAACACAATGCAGCATGGAGTGACAATAACAGTAACAATAACAGAAAGCCTCCTGTGTTGTACTCCAGCAGAAGCCACTGGAAGCCTAGTGTACGTTTGGTTTGGAATGGAAAATAGCGCTGATAAGAAAAGAAAAATAGAGAAGTTCTAGATAAACCGTTTTTTTTTTATTATTTCAAAATGAAATAGACCTGAAGAAAAATGATTATGTGAATGGGAAAAGAAAACATAAAAACGATGTTTAATTTGGTGATGTTAATGTCAAAGGTTAGAAAAGACTAATCTTTTTGCAAAACCAGAGGCTGTGTGACTCAGGAGAATCATGTGCGTGCTTTCATTGCTACTGTTTACTGATAGTGTGTGCTATTTTAAGCTTTTACTGTTTGTTGATAAAACTCAGTAAATTTTAGAAGTCTTTTGTGATGTCTCATGGTTCAAAAGGAAAATAACCTTTAATCATGCCACTATCAATACATATTTCAATTCAAAATTGCAACATCTCTTTCTCTCTTGAGCCATGGCAGCACAAAGTTCGGATGCTTGTCCTTCTGAATCCTCTTTCATCGATTCTTTGTTCTTCCAACGTGAAAGAGCTCGATTTTTTCAACACCGGGAAGAGGATGATGGGATCATCGTCAACTTGGACTAATAATAATGTTGACGAAGGAAAAGATGAAAACACTGAAGAAAAAGAAAGGACTTCAGAGCCGAAAACTTTATCTTGCAATTTTTGCAAGAGAGAGTTCTCGTCCTCTCAAGCCCTTGGCGGGCACCAAAATGCCCACAAACAAGAGCATGCGATAGCGAAACGTCGCCAAGGGATGGACACGGCTGCTTTTGGTCACCCTCACTTTCCATATTACCCTTACCATAGCTTTTCCACACCAGCTTTATACGGGTCCTATAATAGGACACTTGGGGTAAGAGTCGAATCCATGATTCACAAACCTTCTTATCCTTGGTCTGCTGCTCTTAGGTTTGGTCGTAATCATAATTGGTCAACGCAGGGGATTCTTGGTTCATCATCATCATTAACACTTGATAGGTTAAGTATTGAGAGTTTGCAACCAAATAATGAAGTAGGCGGGGTTAGTGGAATTCAAGCAAGTTCTTCAAATTTGAGAAAAGAAGATGATAATGGTGGTAATGGAACTACTTCCCAACTAGGAGATTCTTCTACCGACAATGTTGCTACAAGTCTCACTCGCCATGCAAAGGATGATCAGGATCCCAAGCCAGATAATGAACCCTCTAGTTTTGAGTCTCCGGGGCTTGATTTTTCACTTAAGCTTTAAGTTTGAACTTTAATTCATATTAATTATGTAGTTTATTCTTTTTTTGTCTGTATACTTCATCTTAACTTTTAGTTCATGCATTATCGATAATACTACTACTAGTTTATTTTTTATGTGATCATTTTAGTATATTGACAATATCATAGATTAAACGGTAATATATATAGGTGAATTCGATCCTACCCTTTCTAAAATAAAGGGTAAATTACCCCTTGTGACATATACAGTGATTATTCATAAATTATTTTTCTATCAGAACTCCAAGATTTACGTTATCTTCTCTGTTCTTTTCAATTGACGTGATGTTTCTCTTGAAACTTGATAGTAGTATTATTTTCATAATTCCCACCAAAAACCATAATTCCTCTCAAATCCAATCACAATTTCCAATTAATTAAGTTAGGGTTTTGAACTTGTTCATATGCATTCAGCTCTCTCCTTACTAAGATTTTTTTCCTAGTATTTTTCTTAAAATTCAGTCGGATCAACAATAATACTCCTCTTCAGATAACCAACCCTCATAGCCTTGTATCTATATAACAAACACAAATAAAAAACTATATAACAAACACAAATCAAAATATTAGTTAGTCATAAAAATAATGAGTCAATAATTATCATTTTAGGATTTTTATTATTTGAGTAATGATTGAAAAATAATTTAAGAGCAATTAAAGAGAAAAAATAAAAAATAAAATACCTTGGTGTCTTCTTTCACGCACCAATTACCATCATTTTTAACTAATATATCACAAATTTCTATCAATTTTTTAGCTCTCTCGTTTTTAGGATTTTCTAGCGATCGTACTAGAGATAGCAATTAAATTTGATGATTTTATTCGAACTTTGGAACTCTAGTTGAAAGATAATTTATCAATAATCACTGTATATGCCACAAGGGTAGAGTTCACCATATATATACGGTATCAATGCTAAAATATAGAAATAAAGACAATGACCACTGAAAATGTCTCTACACATAAATAAAGAGCGCTACTTTATTTTGAAACATGGATATCACCATTCACATCAAATTTTCCATAAAAGGCAAGTGCATTTTAGCAACATGGTAGCATGAACACCAACAAGTTCTTCTCTGATGAGTTCCAGTTACTCATATTAATATGAATCACCCTCAACATATCTCAATCCTCTTCTCTGCAACAAGGAAATGGATTAGACAATTTCAGCCAAGCTTCAAGCTTCATACTCGAATAACATAGCAGCATAGAGTGACGATAACAGTAACAATAACAGAAATGTAGAACATGGGAAGAAAAACATCCTGAGTTGTACTCCAGCAGAATTCACTGGAAGCCTAGTGTGTGTTTGGTTTGGAATGGAAAAATAGCGCTGATAATAAAAGAAAAATAGAGAAGTTGTAGATAAACCGTTTATATTCAAAATGACATACAGACTCTGAAGAAAAATTATTACGTGAATGGGAAAAGAAAAGAGAAAAACGATGTTTAATTTGGTGATGTGAATGTCAAAGGTTGGAAAAGATTGGACATTGAGACGATGAAAGAATACCTCTGAGTTGGGCAATAATCAAACTAAATCAATATCTTCCACAGTTGGGTTACTCCATATCCTGGTTCAGTACCACACGCATTCCACATTTCTTCACTTCCACATAGCTGTGGTAATCTACTTCGAATTTAAAGTGGGATCCATGAAGATCATGCTGCTTTCCATCCAGAGTGAGTAGTTGGCGAGAAAAATAGAATAGGCAGAGCTGAACCAATTCACCCCTCACCTCCTCCTCCTTTTGAAGCAAAACAACAATGTGATTGAAATTGACTTTTCCTGTTTGGTCGTAAAAGCAGAGCTCAATGAAGATGCGTGGTGCAAACTGAACAACAATCTCGGCCCAAAGGGCAATGCCAATCCAATTGTTGTCATTGGCATTAGGAAATGATTCTATCCACATTGAATTATCCGCCCCCTTATTCTGATGCTTAAACCACCTTGGAATTGGACCTCCACTCCCTGGTATTACAATAGAAAGTCTACCAGTGGATTCATTGTGTACCTGTAACCACAAAACACAGACAACCCTAATCATTAGATGCATACCCCGTAAACAAGAGCAGCAATAATGGCAACAACAATACACACGCACCTTAATGTACTCTCTTATCCATGAACTACCCATTCCACTCAACCTTTCCTTCTCTACTATTTTCGGGCAGCTGAACATACTCAATTCTATCATTTTCACAAGTTCTGTTCGCTCTGCCGCTGGATAGGGTAATGGCAATGGGAACTCATCTACATACATTAGCCGTTTGCAGTTGTCTAACTTCAACACTCTCAGTCTGGGAAGCTTGTTTATGAAATCAGGTACTCTAACTATATTGTTTCCCATGAAAACTAACATCTCTAAATAATGTAAGGATGATATGGCCTCAGGGATAGTATGCAGATTACAATAACTTAGGTCAAGATAATACACGCAGCTTAAGCGAGCGACAGAAAGCCTCCACATATGGAAGACATGGTTGTATCTACTTTTAAAAGAATTGAAGAAATGGAATGGTAACCTAGGCTTAAGCCTTTTAAAAGTGGACCATACTGTGGATTGGCATTGGATACTACTCTCACTTCCATTCTCCAACTCTTTCCCACCAAATAATCTTGAGCACCCGCTCAGATTTACCTCTTCTAGTGAAGATATACCGAATACAGTGACGGGAAAACTCGTTAAACTTGTGCACCCACTCAAATCTAACACAACAAGTTTTCTTAGGTCTCCGGTTGATGGATGTATGTGCTTAAGCTTTCTACATCTTCTAACGAACAGCAACTCAAGATTTGGAGCCTGGCTAAGGTTTCGAATCTTCACAAGATTCTCAGAGTCAGAGAGATCCAATTTCTTCAAATTATCCAGACACTGTTGCACAATTAGAAAAAACGAACATCATTAATTACACTTTCACTTATTTGTTTTATAACTTCAAAATAACTTAAGCTTATTTTATTTATTAGTAGTACCATTGTGCCATCCCATATTTGCTTGATGTTGCTCCTTCGCAAGACTAATTTCGAAAGCTTGGATAGCTTACAACATGATGGAAAATCCGTATACGGATAATATTTCCACTCGAGATATCGCAGTTCGCTAGAAATGCTATTAAAACTTCCAAAAAAACTAACATTTTGTATTTGGAGAAATTCAAGTCGTTTCATTCTTGATAATATTTCTGCTCTTAATGTCATATTTCTTCCTTGGTATGGTTCCATCAATTGCATGGCTTTAACATCATCAATTACCTAAATAAAAAAAAGTCACAAAAATATTAGATTACTTCAGTTACCTATTAACTCTATAAAATTGAAAAATTTTTAAAATTGCATACCGTATTTCCAAACATAATACGTTGAAAATCCTCTTTGCACCATATCCTACTCCACTTCCAAGGCTCATTTGGAGCACTTTGCCGAACTATTCTCATGCCTAACTCTTGCAACAGGTCATGCATTCTAATATAGCCTTCATCAATTGTTATTAATGATTTATCGATGAGGACACTTATTCCAATCTTTGGATGAAGACCCCGACAGTACCACAAGTCTTCCACAAACCATTTATGTTGGTAGTCAAAGAAACAAGCAATGTCCAAAAATATTTCCTTTTCGAGGGGTTCCAATCCATCAAAACTAAGTTGAAGCACATCTGCGATTTCCTTCTTTGGATTATCTTTCAGTCTATCCAAGGCACTTCTCCATACAGAGATATCTCGACCGCGTAGATATGACCCCAAAACTTTAATTGCCAAGGGAAGGCCTTGAGCATATTCAAGTGCAAGATCCGTCAACTTTTTGTACTCTCTGCTAATCTCGTCACAACTCATAGTTATATTATCATCAAAAGCTTTTTCACAAAACAATTGATGAGCTTCATCGTCATTCAAGAGTTGAACTTTGTATGTTTGATCAAGCCCAAAAGAGTTCAAGACATGTTGATCTCTAGAAGTTACTACAATTCTGCTTCCTGGACATAGACAATCACGAGTCACGCCAAGGTTCTCTAACGGTTCAACTTCATCGGCATTATCTAGAACAATCAGAGCCTTTTGACAACGTAGTCTAGTTTTCATCAAACTCTTAGCTTCGTAATGATTGTATATATCTTGGATCTCTCCATTTGTAATTTGACAAACAAGTTGCTTTTGTAGAGAAAGTAGACCACCTTCACGAAAAACTTTGCTTATATCATCAACAAAACAATGAGCACCAAATTTATGAAGGTTTCTACCATACACGACCCTAGCAAGTGTTGACTTTCCTATCCCACCCATGCCACAAACGCCTACAACCCGAACTTCATTATCGGAGTTGAAATCAATCAGGTTTTCCAATTGTTCCACACGAGATTGCATCCCAACCAACCCATCCACACCTAACAAATTGCAACCTAATTTGCTTCGAACCCTTTTAACAATTTTTTCAATCTCTCCATTCTCCTGCCTGAAAGAATAAAGTGAAAATGAACTTGTAAGCTCATTTTCTTATATAAGAATAAGACAACCTAAAACAAAGAGCAAAACAAGGTGATTTTGTTTAATCAACTTATTCATGTATAGATAATCTATTTACAAAGATAGTACTGGAATTTAGGAAAGATTACTTACTTATTTTGTATATCCCAACCAGAGAGATTGGCGACTTGCAGCAGAGATTCCCTCCATTGTTGCACCATCTTTGAGTTATGTTTGAATCTTTCTTCATGCTCAGCCAACGCTTTCCCATAGTCTCCGGTCTGTTTACGCACCTCAGACGGACTCACATCGTAGAAAATAGGCAACAGATTTGGTTCTGTTATCGTATTGCTGCAATCAAGCATCTTAGCGAGTTCCTGCAAGCACCATGAAGAGGTAGCATAGTTCTTAGAGAAGATGACAATGAGAACCTGAGATCCTTCAATTGCTTGCACCAGCTCAGTGGAGATGTGTTGTCCTTGCATCAGATTCCTATCGTCCCTGAATGCAAGTATTCCGTTTCTACGGAAAGCGGCAAAGAGATGATCAGCGAAGGTGTTGCGTACGTCCTCACCTCTGAAGCTCACAAACACGTCATATTTGGGTCTTGTGCTACTTGATGCCATGCTTTGGATGCTCTTGCACTCCATTGATGACTTAGAAGCTCACTTTTGTAAATGAAAACAAAGGTAAGAAGTTGAGGTGAAGAGTGTGACTGTGTAAGAGAGTCTATGCAGAGAAGAAGCATATAAAAGAGCTCTCAACGCGTCTCATGTTCTGAGAAGTTGGGTTGAAACTCCTTCTTGGAGGAAGCATCATAGAAGTAATCTACCTTTGAAGGACAATCAATTTATATTCTGCTTGACTCCATTAACAAACTAAGTCTATTTTATTTGTTAATTTAATTTGTGTTTTTTCATTAACTCTTTGTATTAATTATTCCTGTGGGGTAAAATGTTTAAAGTATAATCACCTAATGAGAACTGGGTTGGTATGTTTATACAATAATTAACCAGCTTTTCTGACAAAAAAAAACGTAATGAAAACTTTGGGACCACTTCATGATTAAAATAAGTAAATTGTGGCAAACTTTCTTTGAAGTTGAAATCGGCAAATTACGCCTACCTTCTATTTGCCATGTATTTTGTCTGCTTTCTTTAGAGGATAATTTTAATTTCGCTCTCCCCCTCTCCAAAAACATTAAAAAAAAGAAGCAAATTTGATAAAGTAGTGGTATATACTGTCATAATCATGATAAAGCATCATTTAAGAGTTGCAGTGACAAAGCTAAATTAGAGGATGGCAACATTAAACTAGAATCAGAATGATCTTTTGATTCCAAGTACTGATTAAAATAGAAACCAATTGCAAATAATTAAATTAAAAAAAAAGGATAAAAAGAGGGGCATAATTATATATTTTTTACTTTTTGTTATCTTAAAAATTATTCCAATGCATTTTTTCTAAGAAAAAGAAAATAATGAAGTTAAATATTTTCCTAAACTGAATTAGAAATGACAAGGATAGGTATCTTAGAAAAACTAGTAAACCAAGTTTGTTGATTGTAAATGTTAGTAGACCAAAATATATTAGCTTTGTTAGCTTCGAGTTTGACACACTCTCATTATTGTACCTTGGAAAGAAAAAGTCAATTTGATACTGAAATTATCATGATGAACTGTTGTTACAAACTATCTGTTAGTTCTTTCTTAGCTTATGGCGATTACAAAAGGAAAGATCAAAGACACACCTTAAGGAATTGTGAATAAGTTCATAGGTGCCATTATCAAAATAATTTTTTTTTATTAAGATCACAGTTTGATGGGGAAAAAAAATATTATCCAATAAAGAAACAGTATTGTTGAATAATATAGAAAGGAAGAACTGAGAAGTGGCAATGCACTGCTTACAAAAAGCATGAGAAAATGTTACATGCAATCCTTTCCATGGCTTGTGGAACCAGTTCTTAATTGTTCATCCTAGATTTCCTATTATAGTTTCAGCTGAGACAAAGTAATTTCCTATATGACACACACTTCTCACTCACTCTCACTCTCTGAAACCACAAAGAAGGAAAGACAAGAGAGAGAAAGAAACAGAGGGAGAGGGAGAACGCAAGAAGATAGGAAGAAGAGAAGAAAAGAGGAGGGAGGAGAGAGACCGAACGGCACGGCTTGGTCCCGCCGTCACCATTGCCATCGTCGTCGCGTCGTTGGCACAGGGGGGAGAGAGAGACAAGATGAGCCCGCACGAGAGAGAGAGAGAGAGAGAGAGAGAGAGAGAGAGAGAGAGAGAATGGAGCTGTACCGTCGTCATCGCCGCATACCGTCCTGCCTTTGGAGCCAATTCGAACCTTCGAGTCACTCCGTTGCCATCACCATCGTCGTTGCAGCGGTAGGCATGAGGGCCGAATAGGGAAAAATAGGTAGCGTGGAGGAGGGAGGAGTTGCTACGCCATCGTTGAGCAACTGCCACCGCTGGAGCTTGCCGTTGAGGTTGCTAGAGCCCCTGCCTGCCTGCTTCGCGTTCTACCTTTGCTCTGCTTCGCTGGGGGCTGAGCCCTGCCTCTCCCCTGCTCATCAGAGCTTGTGGTGTTGCTGTGGGAGTCACTGCCAGAGGAGAGGAACTGCCGCCACCGCTGTTCTGTTGTGTCCTTCACCGTCGACGCTGGAGAGGGTCATCGGAGCTGCTGATGCTCCATCCCCTTATTTTCTTTGTGAGAATTGAAGTTGCTGCTACTTCCCCCCGTTCAAATTTCGTGCTTTTTCATTCCATTCTACTTCAACCTTTCTCAGTTTTTATTTTGGGCACTCCGAGTTTAATCTCTTCGGTACTTTGTGACTAATTTGTCAATAGATTTTATATTTATAATTATTTGACTTACAAAAATTACTATCAAAAAATTTTAAATTAATCTTAATAATTGATTTATTAGAACTAAATATTTATCTTTATTAAACTCATTTTAATATACACATGAGGCTATATATTTTTATGAAACTATATATATGTTTAAAGAAATTTTATATTATTTTAAAGGTGAATGCTACTCTACCCTCTCTAAAGTAATATGTAAATTACCCTCTATATATTATATTTTAATTAAATTTTTATTTTAACCTGAGTTACTTTAATCTCACGAGAGTTAATAATATCTTGGAAGACGGTAAGGACCTGACAGAAGAAGAAAATAAAACACCCAATAAAACGGTGATATTTAGGAGACACAACGACGACGACAAAGAAGTAGGAAGGAGTAAACGCAATTAGAGAGAGTTGGAATACCTTTTATGAAAGAATAATTTGGGAAGAGAAAACAAGACACCCAATGAGACGGTGATGCTTGAGAGGCATAACGACGACAATGAAGGAGTACAATAGGAAGGAGTAAACGCAATTAGAGAGAGTTGGAGTACTTTTTTTGGAAGAATGATTTGGTAAGATAAAATAAGATACACAACGAGACCGTGATGCTTGGGAGGCGTAATGAGGACAACCAAGGAGTGGGAAGGAGTAAATCCAATTAGAGAGAGTTGGAGTACCTTTTCTAGAAGAATGATTTGGGAAGAAAAAACGAATCACTAATAAGACGGTGATGCTTTGGAGGTGCAACGACGATGAAAGAGTGGAGAAAGTAACTCAGGTTAAAATAAACACCCAATTAAAATGTGACACATCAGAGAGGGTAACTTACATGTTACTTTAGAGAGGGTAGGATAGCATTCACCTATTTTAAAACATTTGATTTTACTCGAATATGTATTTTTGAAGTATTGAAATATTTGTTGGTACTCACTTATTTTAAAATTGTGAAATATGTTTAAAATGCTTTAAGATTGAGAAAATATGATTGAATATGATTTGGATGAGAAAGTATTGTTTGATTTGATTTGATACCTCACATTTGAAAGACCGAAGAATTTGTTATATTCGAAATTATATGTTTTGAATTGGTTTGGGTGGCTCGTATTAGAAAACCGTAGTTAACAGCTATTATGACGTTCACCTAGATGCATCTGACTCAGACCCAGCTAACAGGGGCGTTGTTAGCCTAACGTGTAGGCCACACGTTGGATCTGTTATTCCGTACGGACACACGAGAGGAAAGAACTACCCTTAGAGTTGGAGCCGCCCAAGTGTGAACTATTTGATTTGATTTCTGTATGAGAACTCTCTTATTGATTCAGTTATTCATATAATTTATTATTTTCTAACAAAAATTGTTTTTATAATAATATTTATATAGTCTCAAATGAATTATAGATGTACTGTCTAGTCATTGGGTTGCAAAACTCACTCTGTTTTTCTAAAAATATTTTTCAAGAATAAATATTTGATTATGTGAGTTTTTCTATTTAAGAGTAATGATCTGCAATAGATATCTATTCAATATCTATCCATATTTATTTATTTATTTATTTTTGTTAAAAATATGTAATTTTTCATTCTAGAAACTGTAAATTTATCAAAAAAATTTGTAACCTTCTTATTTATCTTAAATTTGGATTTGTTAGGCTTGCTATGTGACTATTTTTCTGAGCTCAACACTCATTTTGGGATGTGACACTTTTGGCCGCCCAACACTCTGTACCATAAAGCATTGCAAGTTTGATAGCAGTACGATAGAATTTACCTTTAAGTTTTAAAGACACTTTTTTGTCACATATAAAACCAGACAAACTCTGTCATTTTGACCAACCTACTTAGATCCTATGATTTACATCATGTTTAATCTCTCCATTATCCTGTATGATGCACCCAAGATAGTTAAAAATTTTAACATTTTTAGGATATTTTCTCTAATCTTCACCTCTGTATTAGGGTTTTTCCTTCGACGGCCGAACTTACATTCCATATATTCTGTCTTGCTATGGCTTATGCGCAGACCATACACTTCTAGAGCTTCTCTCTCTAAATCTAACTTCTTATTTAGGTCTTCCCTTGACTCTCCCACAAGGACAATATCATCAGCAAAAAACATGCACCATAACACAGGCTCTTGGATATACTCTATGAGTACTTTCAAGACTAATGTAACAATATATGGACTTAGAGAATATCCCTGGTGTAATCTTATACCAATAGAAAATTCCTTTATCATACCACCATGAGTCTTCACACTAGTTGTAGCCCCATCATATATGTCTTTAATTGCACGAATCTATGCAATTCTTATTCTCTTCCTTTTCAAAACCTTCCATAAGACCTCTATTGACAACCTATCGTACGCTTTTTCCAAATCAATAAAAACTATATGTAAATCCCTTTTATTACTACGATACCTCTCCATCATCCTTCTTAACAGGTTTGTAGCTTCAGTGATAGATCTGTCTGTCATAAAACCAATTTGATTTTATGTTACTTGTGTCTCTTGTCTCAGCTTTCGTTCTATCACACTTTTCCAAAACTTCATGGTATGACTCATGAGATTGATTCCTCTATAGTTTTCGCAATTCTGTATATCCCCTGTATTCTTGTAGATAGGTACCAAAGTGCTCTTTATCCACTCATTTGGCATATTCTTTGACCTTGAAATCTTATTAAGAAGCTTGGTTAACCATCTGATGTCTTTCTCTTTAAGACCCTTCCAAACTTCAATCGAAATATTATTGAGTCCTACTGTCCTACCATTTTTTATCCGCTTTAGAACCTCTTTTACCTCGTAGTCTCGAATCATTTGATAATAGTTGAAGTTTTAATTTTCTTCCCTCGTCCACAACCGACCAAGGCTCGGAAGAGTCTTCTGTCCTTCATTAAATAACTCGTAGAAGTAGTTATTTCACCTTCTATTGATCTTCTCATCTTGAGTCAAAACCTCTCCGTCTTTATCCTTTATGTACTTACCTGATCCAATTCTCTCGTTCTTCTTTCACGGCTCTTTGCAATTCTATATATATATTTCTCCTTCTTTCATCCCTAAAGAATGGTAGGACGTTCATATGCTCTTACTCTTGCTTCACTTACTGTCATTTTTGTCTCTTTTTTAGCCGCTTTATATTTTTCCAATTATCTGTATTGCTGCATAAAGACCATTCTTTAAAGCACTTCCTTTTTGCCTTTATCTTTTCTTATACATTCGCATTCTACCATCAGGACTCTTTGTCTCTTAGTCGTATCCCTCTAGATTCACCACTTTCTTTTGCTGTTCTTTTAATAACTTCTGCCATCTCCCTACACATCTCCTTCATGCTTCCATCCCCTTCCTACTTTGCATTTTTTCCTATCCGTTGTATGAAACTTCTTTGTTCGTTACCTTTCATCCGCCACCACCTCGTCCTTGGATTCTTCGTATGATGTCTTTTCCTTAACTTGTACTCAATGCAAAAATCTATGACGAGCATCCTCTTGTGTTGTTAAACTCTCTTCCGGAATAATTTTATAATTAGTGCAAAATTTTCTGTTGACTCTCCTCAACAAGAAAAAATCAATTTGAGAGCTTCGAGGTTATAAGCTGTTCGTCTTTATTTTTAAAAACATGTATTTGTGATGAGAAGGTTAAAGGTTGAGAAAAAGTCTAAAGTAGTTTTACCTTCGGTATTGACCACCCCAAAACCATGGCCTCTGTGAATACTTCCATATCCAGTCACTGCTCTTTCAACATGCCAATTTAAATCGCTTTCTAAAAAATCTTATCTCTTGAGGATATGTCATGGACCAAACTCTCTAGATCTTCATAAAACCTTATTTTGTGTTGCTCGTCCGAACCCACTTGGGATGCATAGGCGCTAATCACATGAAAAGTACCTCATTCCACCACAAGTTTGATAGAGATGATCCGATCACCTACCCTCTTGACATCCACTACATTCTTCTTCCACTGCTTATCCACGATAATACATACCTTATTCCTATTCTTTACATTTCCTGTATACCAAAGTTTGAACTCAAAGGTATCCAACTCCCTAGCCTTTATACTGACCCATTTTATTTTTTGTAGGTATATGATGTTAATCTTTCTCCTTGTCATAGTATCCACCACCTCCATGGATTTTCTTGTTAAAGTATCTATGTTCCATATTTCAAATCTCAACTTTCTGTCGCTCCGGCTTTTACTTTTACTTTCTTTGCTGTGAACTAGCTTATCTACCCTCGTCCGTTTACGAAAACGCGAGAATTCTTGTTCATTTAACACTACATCCGGGTACCGATGCAGCGGCTCTTGCTCATTTGATAATGTACGCGAGCCATACAGCGCGTTACTTCCGAACAATGACATAGCTTTAGCGCAATAACATCTTTGATCCATATCATGAAGATTCGACTAGGTTTTTATGTTGACTGTCGAAAGCCTAACATAACCCTCCTCTTTTATCCGAGTTTAAGACTGGCTATGTAACACAGATGTAACAGCGGAGTTAGCATTACCATTAGCGTAAATCATCAAATTATGCCTTTTATGTCTCGTATATTGACTTTTCTTTCTTTAGAGGATAATTTCCACCCCATCCCCCCCCTCCCCCCTTTCTCTTTAATTGCTATACACAAAAAAAGTCTATTTATATTAAGCCTTCTTAAACTTTCATGACAGTGGAATTTTGGGGTCCAGTGGTCCAATAATGCAGTAAATTTTAGAAGTCTTTTGTGATGTCTCGTGGTTCAATCGAAAAAGTTATAGTTTTTCCACCACATTCTTGTTTGCAAAAGTCTTGTGAAACTAAAACCCATCATTGTCACTTCCACTTATATTTCATTTAATATACACTTATTTATTCACAAGCCCCACTAATTAATATTTAACTTGCTAATTGTCACTTCCACTTATATTTCAACGCGTCTCATGTTGTGAGAAGTTGGGTTGAAACTCCTTGAAGCGTTAAAAAATGAGGGTCAATTGTGACACTGAGACTCTTTCTTGGAGGAAGCATCGTAGAAGTTTAGACAAAGACTAACATTCTACCTTCAGAGGCCAATCAAGTCATATTCTGCTCTATTTTATTTTATCTGTTAATTTAATTTGTGTTTTTCCATTAATACAACGGTATTAATTATTCTTGTGGGGTATAATGTTGAAAGTATAATATTTTTGCAAAAGCAGAGGATCACCAAGTGGTAACTGGGAAGCTGCAAGTGTAGGTATGCTTATAGCTTATACAATAATTAAGTAGTTAACTAGCTTTTGCTAACAAAGAAACTTAACTAAAAATTTGGGATCAATTCATGTATCTAAGTTTAACGGATTAAAATAAGCAAATTGTGGCAAACTTCTGTTGAAGTTGAAATTGGCAAATTATGCCTACCTTTTATATGTGTATATTGTGTTTTCTCTATAAGTTGAAAAGTTTTATTTTTAATTAATGTATTTAATCAATGAGCATATTTAGTGTGATAAGGACATTTGAACCATATACAAATTTATTTGACTTCTTCATACACATTGTAAGTAGCCTTTCATATCAAGGAAATCTGAATTCCAGAAGTATCATATCCCTTCTTTATAATCTTCATAAAGCATCATTTGAAGGACTGTCGTGACAAAACTAAATTAGAGGATGTTAACATTAAGCTAGAATCAAAATGATATTTTGATTCCAAGTACTGATTAAAATGGAGAACAAAATTAAATAAAAAATATTAATAAAAAAAAAGAAGATAAAAAGAGGGGCAAAACTAACCTTCAGTATGTTGCTCTTTTTCTTCTAATGAGAAAAAAAAAAAAAAAAAAGAGGAGAAAGAAAGCAGAATAAAAGAAAGAATAATGATCCAACAAATTGACTTATTATACCTGGAATGGAAAAGCTTAGGTATCTTAGTAAAATAAAGGTATTAGCTATGTCTGAGTTCTTTCTTAGCTTACACACTATCACAGAGTTGACAATAGGAAAGAACAAAAGCACACCTTAAGGAATCGTAAACATGTTCATTGCTGCTATTATCAAAATAGAGATAGGGTATTTGCAGTACTACCTTTGCTGAGGTTCAACTCAAAAAGTTTATTCAGATCACAATTGATACAAAAAATGATATCCATTGAAGATACCATATTCTTGAAGAGAAATGTTATATGCACCACTTTTGTAATAGATGTGATTGATAAAAAGTGAGAAACGATACAAGTTTGTCCTTTCATACCATAAAAGAAAGGTTGCAAGAAAAATATTGACAAAAACTGGTGCAACCATTGAATCATAAATTTAAAGGATGAACTGAGAAGTGGCAATGCACTGCTAACAAAAAGCATTATAGTTTATATATAAATTCTATAAACTTTATTAAATAGTAGTTTGATGTTGATGCGGTGCTATGGAAGAATATAAATTAAAAAATATTATACATTCTATGGCTCCAAAAGCTACCAGTAGTTTAGTCATGCATAATGAAGTTGTTGATAGCAGTAATCTTTTCTCACAAATTGATTTAGAATGCAAAAAGGAGTTTATGCTTATGCACATTCTGCTAGATCATTGTCCCTTGTGGTGTTGTTATCAACACTAAGTAGTGTGTTATCATTCCCTTGGGAGGTATCAGAGATGCTACAGGATTCAGAAGGACAAGCATCTAAACTTTGTAATTGTGCTGCCATGGCTCAAGAGAGAAAGTGATATTGCAATTTTGAATTTCAATACATATTGAAGGTGGCCTGTAAAAGGTTATTTATATAAAAACTTGCATTTGTATAGTGTTGATTAGAGTTTATAATTGTGCTTAATATTAAAAGGTTCAATTCAATATACTGAGACCATTATAATTATCAAGATCGGTAGTTCTACTTCTCTAATTAATATCTTTGTATTAAATTAGAAAATCTTTGAATTAAACCTGACAGATTGGCTATGTGATTTGGGAGGGTTATGTGCTTTTATTGCTACTTTGATTTTACTAATAGCATGGAGCCCCCTTGACTTTATTACATTCACATTTCTCAGTCTCCTTTTTTTTTTTCATAAAAGTCAAACAAAAGTCTCAACTTACTAAAGACATCAAGTGAAAGCAAATAAAAGAAGAACGCTACTTTGAAAACATGGATATCACCATACCTCAAAATTTCCAACAAAGCCAAGCCTCTTTCAGCAGCATGGTAGTATGAACACTAACAAGTTCTCTGATGAGTTCATTATGAATCACCCTCAACATCTCAATCATCTTCTCTGCAACAGAGGCATAGATTACACAATTTCAGCCAAGCTTCATACCCAAATAACATAGAAGAATAACAGTAACAGTAACAGTAGCAGAAATATAGGACATTGGAAGAAAAGCCTCCTGTTTCCACTCCACCTTGCAGAGTCCACTGGAAGCCTAGTTAATACAGAGATATGAGTGTGCGTTTGGTTTGGAATGAAAAAACAGGGATGATTAAAAAAAATAAAAATAAAAAAGTTCTAAATGAACGTTTTTACTTAAACCACATAGACCCTGAAGAAAAACTATAGTGAGATAACATGTGAAAATAGAAAAAGAAAACAGAAAAACCGATGTTTAATTTGGTATTGGAAAAGATTGGACATAGAGATGATGAAGTGAAAGAATACCGATGAGTTGGGAAACAATCAAAGCAGTTCTCTGTCAGAAGTGGGTTCTTTCCAAACCCTGTTTATGAAATTAGGTACTATCCAGATTAGTGTAAGGATGCAATGGCCTCAGGGATCCTATCCAGATTACAAAAACTTAGATTGAGACTATAAAGGCAGCTTAAACGAGCCAAAGAAAGCCTCCACAGACGAAACACATCATTATATGTTTTAGAAGAATTGAAGAATTGAAATGGTAAGCTAAGATTTAGCCTTTTAAAGGTGGACCATATTGTCCATTGGCATATAGTTCTCGTCCTCTCAAGCCCTTGGCGGGCACCAAAATGCCCACAAACAAGAGCGTGCAATAGAGAAACGTCGCCAAGGGATGGACACGGGTGCTTTTGGTCACCCTCACTTTCCATATTACCCTTACCATAGGTTAAGTATTGAGGGTTTGCAACCAAATAATGAAGTGGGCGGGGTTAGTGAAATTCAAGCAAGTTCTTCAAATTTGAGAAAAGAAGATGATAATGGTGGTAATGGAACTACTTCCCAATTAGGAGATTCTTCTACCAACAATGTTGCTACAAGTCTCACTCGCCATGCAAAGGATGATCAGGATCCCAAGCCAGATAATGAGCCCTCTAGTTCTGAGTCTCCCGGGCTTGATTTGTCACTTAAGCTTTAAGTTTGAACTTTCATTCATATTAATTATGTAGTTTATGCTTTTTTTTTTTTGTCTGTATTTTTCATCTGATCAATTTAGTATATTGACGATGTCATAGATTAAACGGTAATATATATATGGTATAAATGCTAATGTGCATTACACCTTTTTCGTCCTATCTTATTATCTTTTCATTCATAAGCATTTTTTATTGGAAAAGTATATGGAACCAACTAATAATTAGCCAAGAATGTAATTTGTTTTTTAAATTATTGTTGACCACGTTCAAAACATGAGGGAAGATACGTTAGTGATAGGAGAGAATCACGGAACAGATGCTTTGATCATTCATTATTTGGTTCCATATAATTAATTATGTTTTATTAATGCATAACACATGAAACATAGAAATCATATCAAAAACCATCCAATTTACAAGAAAAAGAAACATCCGTGTGCCTATTAGTAGCAACATCCGATTAAAGTCACCGGTGTCTCTGGTTTACCAGTTGGCTGATTCTTGGCTTATATAGAGTTGGTTCCCTAGCATTGTTGTTTTTCATTTAATAGTTTAACTGGCTAATAAAAAAATCTTATGCAAAGTTTGCAACTGCTTCACTTGCACAAGGTCGTGTGAAGCATATTGAAATCTTTACATTAATTAAGCTGACAGATATGCAAGTACTGCTAGAAGCAAAGCAATCATAACTGATACAACAATGCTACCAAATAAGTTGGTTTTTTTCCATGGATACTTGATATATAATTGCAACAACATAAATAATACTCTACTGCCTCACACTTTCACGGTCATAGAGTTTACTATATTACATTCACATTTCTCAGTCTCTTTTTTTTTTTTTTGGTAATAGAAGTCAAGAGTCTCAACTTACTGATAACTTCAAGTGGAGGCAAATATAGAAATAAAGACAATGACCACTAAAAATGTCTCTACACATAAATAAAGAACGCTACTTTATTTTGAAACAGGGATATCACCATTCACATCAAATTTTCCAAGAAAGGCAAGTGTATTTCAGCAACATGGTAGCATGAACACCAACAAGTTCTTCTCTGATGAGTTCCAGTTACTCATATTAATTATGAATCACCCTCAACATATCTCAATCCTCTTCTCTGCAACAAGGACATAGATTAGACAATTTCACCCAAGCTTCATACTCGAATAACATAGCAGCATAGAGTGACAATAACAGTAACAACAGCAGAAATATAAAACACGGGAAGAAAAGTCTCCTGTGTTGTACTCCAGCAGAATCCACTGGAAGCCTAGTGTGTGTTTGGTTTGGAATGGAAAAATAGCGCTGATGAGAAAAGAAAAATAGAGAAGTTGTAGATAAACCGTTTATATTTCAAAATGACATACAGACCCTGAAGAAAAATGATTACGTGAATGGGAAAAGAAAAGAGAAAAACGATGTTTAATTTGGTGATGTGAATGTCAAAGATTGGAAAAGATTGGACATTGAGATGATGAAAGAATACCTGTGAGTTGGGCAATAGTCAAACTAAATCAATATCTTCCACAGTTGGGTTACTCCATATCCTGGTCCAGTATCACACGCATTCCCCACTTCTTCACTTCCACATAGCGGTGGTTAACTTCTTTGAATTCAAAGCGGGATCCATGAAGATCATGCTGCTTTCCATCCCGAATGAGTTGTTGGCGAGAAAAATAGAATAGGCAGAAGTGAACCAATTCACCCCTCACCTCCTCCTCGTTTCGAAGCGAAACAACAAGGTGATTGAGATTGGCTTTTCCTGTTTGGTCGTAAAAGGAGAGCTCAATGAAGAGGAATGGTGCAAATTGAACGACAAACTGGGCACAAAGGGCAATGCCAATCCAATTGTTGTCATTGGCATTCAGAAATGATTCTATCCACATTGAATTATCCGCCCCCTTATTCTGATCCTTAAACCACCTTGGAATTGGAACTCCACCTCCTGGAATTACAATAGCAAGTTTATCAGTGGATTCATTGTGTACCTGTAACCACAAAACACAAACAACCCTAATCATTAGATAAACAAGAGCAGCAATAATGGCAACAACAATACGCACGCACCTTAATGTACTCTCTCATCCATGAACTTTCCATTCCACTCAACCTTTCCTTCTCTACTATTTTCGGGCAGTTCCACATCCTCAATTCTCTCCATTTCGCAAGTTTTGTTAGCTCTGCCGCTGGATAGTGTAACGGTAATGGGAACTCATCTACATACATTAGCCGTTTGCAGTTATCTAAGTCCAACACTCTCAGTCTGGGAAGCTTATTTATGAAATCAGGTACTCTAACTATATTGTTTCCCCAAAAAACTAAGATCTCTAAATAATGTAAGGATGATATGGCCTCAGGGATAGTATGCAGATTACAACAACTTAGGTCAAGATAATACACGCAGCTTAAGCGAGCCACAGAAAGCCTCCACAGATGGAACACACGGTTGTATCTACTTTTAGAAGAATTGAAGAAATGGAATGGTAACCTAAGCTTAAGCCTTTTAAAAGTGGACCATATTGTCGATTGACATTGGATACCACTCTCACTTCCATTCTCCAACTCTGTCCCACCAAATAATCTTGAGCACCCGCTCAGATTAACCTCTTTTAGTGAAGATATACCGAATACAGTGATGGGAAAACTCATTAAACTTGTGCACTCCCTCAAATCTAACCGAAGAAGCTTTCTTAGGTCTCCAATTGATGGATGTATGTGCTTAAGCTTTCTGCATCCTCTAAGGATCAGCACCTCAAGATTTGGAGCCTGGCTAAGGTTTGGAGTCTTCACAAGATTTTCGGAGTCAGAGAGATCCAATTCCTTCAAATTGTCCAGACACTGTTGCACAATTAGAAAAAACAAGCATCTTTAATTACACTTTCACTTATTTGTTTTATAACTTCAAAATAACTGAAGCTTATTTTATTTATCAGTAGTACCATTGTGCCATCCCATAGTTGCTTGATGTTGCTCCTTCGCAAGATTAATTTCAAAAGCTTGGATAGCTTACAACCTGATGGAAAATACGTAAACGGATATTCGTCCCACTCGAGATATCTCAATTCGCTAGAAATGCTATTAATACTTCCAGAAAAACCAACCCTTTTTATTTTGAGAAATTCAAGTAGTCTCATTCTTGATAATGTTTCTGCTCTAAATGTCATATTTCTTTTTTCATCTGGTTCCATCAATTGCATGGCCTTAACATCATCAATTACCTAAATACCAAAGAGCCACAAAAATATTAGATTACTTCAATTACCTATGAACTCTGTAAAATTGAAAATTTTTTAAAACTGCATACCGTATTTCCAAACATAATACATTGAATATCCTCTTCGTGCCATATCCTACTCCACTTCCATGGCTCATTTGGAGCACTCTGTCGAACTATTCTCATGCCTAACTCTTGCAACAGGTCATGCATTCTAATATAATATCCATCATTTGTTATTAATGATTTATCGATGAGTACACTTATTCCAATCTTTGGATGAAGACCACGACAATACAACATGTCTTCCACACGCCGAACCCATTCGTGGTTAAAGAAACAAGCAATGTCCAAAAATATTTCCTTTTCGAGGGGTTCCAATCCATCAAAACTAAGTTGAAGCACATCTGCGATTTCCTTCTTTGGATTATTTTTCAGTCTATCTAAGGCACTTCTCCATACAGAGATATCTCCACCGCGTAGATATGACCCCAAAACTTTAATTGCCAAGGGAAGGCGTTGAGCATATTTAAGTTCAAGATCCGTCAACTTTTTGTACTCTCTGCTAATCTCGTCACAACTCATAATTATATTATCATCAAAAGCTTTTTCACAAAACAATTGATGAGCTTCATCCTCATTCAAAAGTTGAACTTTGTATGTTTGATCTAGCCCAAAAGAGTCCAAGACATGTTGATCTCTAGAAGTTACTACAATTCTGCTTCCTGGACATACACAATCACGAGTCACGCCAAGCTTCTCTAACTGTTCAACTTCTTCGGCATTATCTAGAACAATCAGAGCCTTTTGATAGCGTAACATAGTTTTTATCAAACTCTTAGCCTGGTAATGATTGTATATATCTTGGATCTCTCCATTTGTAATTTGACAAACAAGTTGCTTTTGTAGTGAAAGTAGACCACCTCCACGAAAAACTTTGCTTATATCGTCAACAAAACAATGAGCACCATATTTATGAAGGTTTCTACCATACACCACCTTAGCAAGTGTTGACTTTCCTATCCCACCCATGCCACAAACGCCTACAACCCGAACTTCATTATTGGAGTTGAAATCAATCAGGTTTTCCAATTCTTCCACACGAGATTGCATCCCAACCAACCCATCCACACTTAACGAGTTGCAACCTAATTTGCTTCTAACCCTTTTAACGATCTTTTCAATCTCTCCATTCTCCTGCCTGAAAGAATAAAGAGAAAATGAAACTTGTAAGCTCAATTTCTTATATAAGACAACCTAAAACAAAGAGAAAACGAGAGCAATACAAGGTGATTTTGTTTAATCAACTTATTCATGTATAGATAGTAATGGAATTTAGGAAAGATTACTTACTTATTTTGTATATCCCAACCAGAGAGATTGGCGACTTGCAGCAGAGATTCCCTCCATTGTTGCACCATGTTTGAGTTATGTTTGAATCTTTCTTCATGCTCAGCCAACGCTTTCCCATAGTTTCCGGTCTGTTTACGCACCTCAGACGGAGTCACATCATAGAAAATAGGCAACAGATTTGGTTCTGTTATCGTATTGCTGCAATCAAGCATCTTAGCGAGTTCCTGCAAGCACCATGAAGAGGTAGCATAGTTCTTAGAGAAGATGACAATGAGAACCTGAGATCCTTCAATTGCTTGCACCAGCTCAGTGGAGATGTGCTGTCCTTGCATCAGATTCCTATCGTCCCTGAATGCAACTATTCCGTTTCTACGGAAAGCGGCAAAGAGATGATCAGCGAAGGTGTTGCGTACGTCCTCACCTCTGAAGCTCACAAACACGTCATATTTGGGTCCTGTGCTACTTGATGCCATGCTCTGGATGCTCTTGCACTCCATTGACGAAGTTGAAGTGAAGATTGGAAGAGACTGTGTGCAGAGAAGAAATATTCTGAGAAGTTGGATTGAAAGTCCTTTTTGGAGGAAGGAAGCATCGTAGTAATTGAGATAAAGACTAACATTGTACCTTTAAAGGCCAATCAAGTCATATTCCCCTTGACTCCTGTAACAAAACAAGTCTACTTTATTTCATATTTTTTCATTATCACAATGATATTAATTATTCTTGTGGGGTATAATGTTGAAAATACATTCTGCAAAAGCAGAGGCTCACCAAAACTTTGTCTTCTTTGGGACCCAATGCAACTCTCTCTCTCTTGGAATTTCAATTCCCGGAAATACCATAGAAATGTGAGGAGTGAATTCCTTGTATACCTTTAACAACAAAAACAAACAATCCTGATCTCTAGATGATCTGATGATGCACACCTCAGAAAACAAGACAGAAGAAGAAGAATACGCACGTATCACACACACCTGAAGCTCGTTCTTAAATTTTAAATGATATTTTAAAAATATTTTGTTTAAAATAAATCAATTTTAAAAAATTTAAAGAATATTTAAGCAGAAAAGCTCTGCATTCATGTAAAAAATACATGGATGTTATCCAAATAACTTCCTCCACACACGCGTTCCCTCACCTCACAATCATTTGTTATACACGCGCCTCATATAACGTATATAACGTAAACCTTTTCTGCGTGATAAACCATTCACAACATAAACCTTGTTCTCTTCTCGCGTTTTCTTTCTTCTTCTTCTTCAACCTAATAAAATTCCTTATTCTCTGCATTATGGATTTGAATTGAGTTCGACGTAATTAGTTTCGTCGTGTTTCTTCTTCTTCTTTTTTCCTTCTATCTGGACTTCTGAATTTAAAACAATGAATGAATCAATTTCAAATCAGTTAAATGAGTGCGATTTGGATTATTCTTTCGAAACGCATCAATTTGATGAGGTTTGGATTATTGAATTTTGAATTGAATTTAATGGAATTCAATTGCTAATTTTATTTGAATTGAATTGAATGGATGGAAGTGATCTGAATCTGAATTGAATTGAATTGAATTGATAATATCTAAATTATAGATAGAGTTGTTTCGAATTTGGTTTTATATAATGGATTATCTTTCGTTTACTATGAGTAACCTTTCGGTTCGGTAATTATTATAGAGTTATTTCACCGTGAGTATGTGTTCGGTTTGGTATGCAGAAAAGAGTCAGTAAAAAAAATTAGAGGAATATGTTCTATTTTGTTCACTGAACACTATATAATTATTTCACGGTAATAAAGCTTTCAGTTCACCATGCAGACCAGCTGTATTGTGGATGAAAAATTTGTCCCAAATATGGGAATGATTTTCAAGACACTAGAAGAAGTTGGAAAGTTCTACAAACATTATTCAAAACTTGTTAGTTTTTCTACAAAAATAAGGAACACGACACTCGGAACAAAGACAAGATTAAAAATCAACACCAACCAAGCGGCTATTCTCGGAGTCTGAAGATTCGGGAGCGAAAGGAGATACTTCAACTTGCAAGATAATCAAGATTGAGAATAAAAATTGAGAATTTGAATGGGCATATTTTAAAATCCCTTTTTAAGTTTATCTAATAGAATAACGTCAAACATATATTTGTTTGGTGAAAATATTATTTGTTCTTAATTTTTTTTTTTAATTTTTATGTTTGGAATTTATATTTTTTTTTAATATAAGTTAATGTTATTTGGTTATTACTTGTGATTTTTTTTCAATTTATACAGTTGATATTTTGTTATTTCTAATTTAGTATTTGATATCATAAAATTTTATATTTTTAATATAAAATATTGTTGATATAATTAAGTTAGTTATTAATTTTTAATGTGTAATTATTTAAAAAAACTTAATTCTAATTTCTAATTACTAATTAAAACACTTTGTTTAAACTTTTTAATTTAAAATATAATTTTTTTTTATTTTTAAGTAAGCAAATTTCTTTAAAAATATCATTTTTATTTACATCATTTATAAGCAAATTTGCTAACTACAAAATATTAGATTAAATTGAATGAAATTACTTATTTTTTTAAAATGTGAGGTTATTTATACTATTTAAAAAAAACTAATGTATATTTTTTATACTTAATTTTTTTTCTATCGTTCCTAAAAAATTGAACTAATTTAGTAGTTCAAAAAAAATAGAGAATTTTTTGCTGATGTGACGCTAATACATTGAGCTTGGAAATTATTTGCTTAGGTGTTGTTATTAGAAAATTTTAAAACTTTATTTATAAATTATAAGTTATTTGTTTAGGTGGTTATCTTTTAAATTTTAAGTTATTTGCTTAAGTTGTTTTTCTTAGGTTGTTATTTTTTTAAAATTTAAATTATTTGCTTAGGTTGTTAATTTTTAAATACACTTTCTTAAGTTGTTAGTTTTAGATATTTATATAATTTATAAGGTTATTAATTTTTAAATTGTAATTATTTTTTGTTTTTATTGACAAATAATAGGATAGATACAATTTATGATAAAACTAAAACAATTATTTCTAATTTCTATTTTTTGATTAGATTAAAAGAGTTTTATATTTTAAAATAATATTGAATTTCAACTTTTCTCGTGCCATTATTTTAAAAGGAGCATAAAATAAAAATATTAATTAATTAATTAATAAGATAAGGAGTGATATATACAACGAGTTAGGATTCAAGATATAGTTGTTAGGGATAAAATTCATGCTTTCAAAGTAGATAAATGTATCATTCTAAGTCTTTCACATGTAGCATGAGATACATGTTTAATAATTATTGAGATATTCTAACAATTTGTAAGAAATATATCAATATCTAGATCTTTTCATCACAATGACATGTAATTTGAGTTGGCAAGAGATTGGTAGAGTTAATAATCCAAATAACTTAAAGGTTGAAGACCGATAGATATATTACGTAGTGTTTAAAATTAAGCTTGACATGATAACCTCTGATCTTAAGCAAGGGATTCCATTTGAAGTGCTAGATACATGTATTGCTCATCATTTAACCTTATTTTTAGCAAAATTTTTTGTTAAATTATTTGAATAGTTATATATTTATCAAAGCATATATATAAAATAGATAGTTTATTTATAACATATTTTTTTTATCTTTTTATTATAATGATATATATGGTAAAATTCTAAAAGAGAGGTCCACCACATATTCATATTATTTTGTGGTTGAGTGGAGACCACAAGATAAAAAACACAACTTAAATTGACCTGTTAATATTGTTAGGATTGTCCGATCCTGTTCGATACCCAAAATTGTTTAGAGTTGTGTCTACATATATAATTCATGGACCATTTGCTCAAATTCTCCCTGCATAAAATATGGGTACTACACCAAATATTATCCTAAAATATTCAATAACACCACAATAATTAATGATAGTTGATATCCATCATATAGAAGATAAGACACAAGAGTAATTACTGAAAGGAAATGATTCCATATGAATAATAAGAATGTAATTTCTTACAATGCATATATGCTAATGTCTTATCAAGCGCATGTTAACGTAGAGTACTACAAGTCAAATACTATCAAATATTTGTTCAAGTACATGAATAAATATTAAGACAAGGTGGTAGTTGAGATTTCAAAGGAAGCTTTCAGTAGAGAGAATGCTTAGATTATTATGAGATCAAACAATTTTATGATTGTGGGTATTTGTCTGCACATGAAGCTGTGTGGAGAACTTTGGCTTATGATATTCATCGGAGATGACCTTCAGTGATGAGATTAACCTTTTATTTGTTTGAAAAGCAAAATACCATCTTTAAAGACAACGACAATCTTGAGAAAATCATGGAATAAGAGAAAGAAAAAGATACGATGTTCTTAGCATGGATGGAGGCTAACAAAGAATTTAAAGCAGGTCAAATTTTAACGTATGCTGAATTTTCAAATCAATTTTTTATGATGGAGACAAGGGAATGACATTCACGCAAGAAAGAATATTCTATTGTGAAGTTAAACTATGTTCCACCGAGTACATGTGATATCTATTATATAAGAATTTTGTTAACTGTTCAGAAATGTTGCAAAACATATGAATCTATTAGGACAGTTAATAGGATTATATATCCTAGCTTCCAAGATACTTTTTATTCATTGGGGCTATTGTATGACGATAGAAAATTTATTACAACTATTAATAAGGTTTGGTCATCAATTGAGAAAACTATTTGTGATGTTATTGATATCTAATAGTGCTAGCAAACCAAATTGTATTTAGAATGCAATTTGACATTATTAGCTGACGGGATACTATATAAGAGGAGAAAAATATTGAAAAACCAAGGTATTTCATTATGTGGTAAATTATTATAACATGTAGGAATTTACTTGCCAAAATCAGTATTCACCTATGGATAGCTTTACGTTGCTTTGTCAAGAGTTAAGAGTCGTAATAACTTGAACATTCTAATTCTAGGTTAAGATAGCAATCCAAAGTCATCAACAACAAATGTCATGTTAAAAGAAATTTTTAATAATATTTAAGTAAGAAAAATAGTATTTTCATTTTAGTAACATGTTATGATTTACACTTTTGTACGAATATTTATCGTAAATTTAACTAATTTATCTATAACTATACTTTCAGACTTGAAATGAAATGTGTAACATAAAGCACATCATATGACAATTATTTATCTAATGATGTTAGTAAAATATTATATTATCGATAAACTTTTGTTAGTTTTTTTATATAAAGTTCAGTGCAAAATTGATACGCTACCAATACAGTTATATATATTCTTATTTTTTCAGGTCTCTTTTCTTATGGTTTAAAAATATTATAGATTTTAAACTGTTTTATTTATATTTTATTTTAAATAAATATAAAATAACATATTCAATACACTTATTATATAAAACGATGATAATATTATACTAAAGTTAAAAAATTTATGATTATAAAATATTATTTTTAATTTATCATGTCAAATTAAAATATAAGTTCGTGCATCGCACGGGTTTAACACTAGTATACATATACATTCAATTATGAGTTATTCTCCACGTACAAGCGTTTTCCCATATAAGTCATACAAGTCATTTATATTTACGCACTTTCATGTGCCTCTTCTTCTTCGAAATTTGTCTTTCTCGTTATCATCGTCATCAACACCATCTCTTCCTCCTCCTCCTCTTCCTCCTTTTTTTATTGAAATTTTTTCTCCTCTTTTCTTTTTCTCTTTCTCCTTCATCATCAGTTATCTCGTTGTTGAAGATAATAAATAATTTAGATTCAGATTGTCAATTGAACCAGAACGAAATTGATTATTGTTTTGAATTCAATCAAGTGGCTAAGATATGGTTCAATTTAGAAGAAAAATATAGCATTAGAAAAAATATTTTTCTGCAACAAATTTGGGTGTAACACGAATATATTTGGGTGTATTTTTATTCTGATAAGTTCTACATAATTCAAGACTCTTTCTCTTCATCCTTCTCATCTTCTACCGTTTCTTCTTCTTTTTTAATCATCATCACCATCTTCTTCTTCTTCTTTTCTTATTCATCTTTTCCTTTTTATTTTACCTTCTCAAGTTTCTCCTTATTTTACTCTCTTAACATGAATAAAAATAAAAAAATCAAACAAAGAAGAAGAAGAAACACATAATGCTATAGAATTACTTGGAAGAGGATGAACTTACATTCATTTAGGTAAAAGAAAAAAAGAAATAAGGAAAAAAAAAAGAAGAAAAAAACTCAGCATTAGAGAAAATATTTTTCTATATTTGTAGCAAATTTGGGTGTAATACGAAGATATTTGGGTGTATTTTGATTCTGATAAGTTCTGCATAATTCAAAACTCTTTCTCTTCCTCCTTTTCATCTTCTACTGTTTCTTTTTTTTTATCATCATCACCATCTTCCTCTTTTTTTCTTATTCATCTTTTTCTTTTTATTTTACATTTTCAAGTTTTTTTATTTCTTTACTCTCTTAATAAGAATAAAAACAAAAAAAAATCAAACAAAGAAGAAGAAGAAACACATAATGCTGCAGAATTACTTGAAAAAGGATGAACTTACATTCATTTAACTAAAAAAATGAAAGAAATAAGAAAAAAAAGAAGAAAAAAATGCGGCATTAGAAAAAATATTTTTCTGTATTTGCAGCAAATTTGAGTGTAACACGAAGATATTTGGATGTATTTTAAGAATTTTTTGGTGTATTTTTATTCTGATAAGTTCTGCATAATTCAAAACTCTTCCTCTTCCTTCTCTTCATCTTCTACTGCTTCTTCTTCCTCGTCTTCTTATTTCGTTTTCTTATAATATTTCTTGGGAGAAAAAATCAAACAAAGAAGAAAAAAATACATAATGTTACAAAATCAATAGAAAGAAGAGAAGAAAAAAATGCAGCAACAACAACAGTAAAAAAACAACGATAAAGGTGAAACACGCGAAGAAAAAGAAGGAGAAACGCAAAAAAGAAGGAGAAGAATAAGGAAGAGGAGGAGGAAAAGGAGGAACGTGAAGAAGAAGTATCTTCTATAATGGTGAGTGAGAGCGCGCTTTGGAAACGGTTGAGTGACGTGTATGTTATCAGACTTGTAAGCCAAAAAAAACTTGTATGTATAGCATAACTCCGTATTATATAATGTGATATTATTAAAAACAACTATTATTTTTGTTAATTGTATAAATAATTATTTAAAATGACAAATATAGTTATACAATTATATAAAATATTTGATATCATCAAAATAAAATTTTAATTTTATATAAAATTAATATTTAAAATTATTAAATAATCTAATAAATTTAGCTAAATTATGGTCCTTAATCATCACTTTTACGCAGGAACTGTAATCTTTATTTTATTATTTACAGCGGCTTTGCCACGCACGCAAACTGGGAAGGATGCCGTGGACGATACCTTAGGTTCTGTTTCCTTCTTTGTACTGAGTTGTGTACTACTCACTCATTACTCATTACTCAGTCTCTATTTGCTGCTTCTTTTATTCATTTCTGCCTTATCTTTTTCTTTCTTTATCTCTCCCCGGTTGGTAGTGGCCTTCGCACAATGAACAACAAGAAGATGCTGACGTCGAATTCTACAATCGGAATTGTGCTGTTTGCGTGTTTCTGCTTCGTAACGGTCACGGAGGCAGAAGAATACTTCAAGCCTTTTAATGTCAGCTACGATCACAGGGCTCTCATTATCGACGGCCACCGTCGCATCCTCATCTCTGCCGGAATTCACTACCCTCGCGCCACTCCCGAGGTCTTTTTCTTCTCTCTGTATCTCTCTATTTTTTTGTTTGACTCAGTAATCATGCACGTTCTTCTTGTGCTTCAACCACCACCATAGATAACGTGCAGCTAAACGTTTTTCTTATATGGCCTCATGATCAGAGGATTTTCTATGTTAGTGTTGGATGATCATGACCTTGTTAAGGATACAGGATCATGATTATGCCGAATTTTCAAGTAAAGTCAACACATAAAACTCGCACTATTACTCTCACTCGAGTTGATGTTTGCTACTGGAAATTGAAGGTGTGTTCGAAAAAAGGGGAAAGGAAAGGTTATTGTAGAGTAGAACCTGATAATTATAGCAGTGTTAATTGTTTTGATCCAGCAATCTTTATATGTCACAAATGGAGCAGTAGGTAATAGCCTAATACTCATTAGGTTCATAGGTTGAATAGGATATGAAAGAGTATTATATAATATAACTTGTAATGTTGACTTTTGAAAATGGATTTTCTCTCATGCATTTGGCATACTGTTTTCAGATGTGGCCTGATCTGATTGCAAAGAGCAAGGAAGGCGGGGCAGACGTAATTGAAACTTATGTTTTCTGGAATGGGCATGAACCAGCGAGAGGACAGGTGAAAAATTATGTTTGTCCAGGATATTATGGAGGGTAACCTTGCCTTGGTTTTAATTATTCTATTTAGCAATATCAAGTTTTTTTCTATTTCATGTGTTTGCACTCATGCAGTATAATTTTGAAGGGAGATATGATCTTGTGAAGTTTGCAAAACTTGTTGCATCCAAGGGACTCTATTTCTTTTTGCGTATAGGACCTTATGCTTGTGCTGAGTGGAACTTTGGGTATCACCCTTTTTACTCTTTTTAATCTTGCAGTTTCTTGTTTAAGTTTCTACTGTTTCATATTTCCTTTATTTATTTATTTACAAAATAAGAGTGAAACAACTTGATGAAGACAACTTGCATACTATAATGTCATCTGAATGCATTTGTTGCATGATTTTCAGTTAAGCATGTTTTGTTTAGTTACTGTGTTAGTTCATGTTGTTTTCTAGGATTGTTTCATCGATGTTTCCACTCATGTAATAGTTTATAATTTGCATAGCAAAGAACGTCAACTTAATAGTTTTTTTTTTTTTTTTGGTTGATTGATAACTTTTGAATTGAGAACGTAGTAAACCTTTTGGTTCTACATTGTTAGCTAACTTTTTTCTGTAGAGAAGTGTTGATACTATAGAACCATTGTGGGGAGAGGGGTTTTGGTGGGGGGAGGGGGGAGGGGGGAGGGGGTATTCATACAAGATTATTTTGGTCATAATTATGCATCAAAGTTGAACAATAATTACATTGCATCAGACACAGTGGATTCTGCGAAGTCAGGGAGTAATTTCTGCTTTGTGCATAGAAATGTGTGCTAGCTTTTGACAACTTGTCAATATTACTGGAAGTCAGATAGAAGTATAAACTTTGTGCAGTAGATGCTATCCATTGGTTACCTGTTACGTTTCTATTGAAAAATTAGATAAAAACTTTGACAACGTCTTCCTTGGTTCATGTGCTATGTTTTCAGGGGTTTTCCTGTGTGGTTGCGTGATATCCCTGGTATTGTATTTAGAACAGACAATGAACCTTTCAAGGTAGAAGGCTATACCATGCTTTCTTTTATGTTTGTTTTTCTTGGCAGATCTGTGGCAGTTTTTTGCTTCTTTTGTATTTGATATTATTCTATGTATTCTTCCACTTTATTCACTGTTCTCAGATTTTGACTATCACATGACAAGTGCATGTGTCTCTGTTCAGCACAATTGTATATGCACTAGTATGAGTATCTCTTGCAATCTCTCCATCACTTTTTATGTTAGATTCAAGATACCTAAACTGCATTGACTTATGATGCTATAATCCCCAATGTTCATTTTGCTAATGATATCTTGCTTCCACACAAACATGCATACTGTGCAATCAATTTTACCTCTGTTTAATTGGAAATGTGATTTCAAAGCTTCCCTTTACAAATCTATTTTTGTGCATCGCTCTTTCTAAACTCTTCCACTAGGTATGTGTTTTCCCAGAAAAAAAAAAAAGAGAGAGTCTTAGAAGTGATAAAATAACAAATTAAGAGCAACTGTTAGTACATTGTATAGGTAAAATTTCTTTGTTTTCAATCAAGTTAGAAGAAATATAAAATAGTTTTGTACATAGTCATTTATCTGTCATAATTTCAACGACTGTTGTTGTTTAATACTCAACTAATATTTCCAAAACAAAGCCTAAATTTTAAACCGAGTCATTTTATCAGCCACACAATACCACTGCAATAATGTATGTAAAATTGCCCTTGTTAGCACATAATTACATAGTAATTGCTGTCATTGGACCTGTAAATAATCGCTTTAACCATGGCATTCATGATTTCTTTTCTTTTCTTTCTTTTTGTTAAAATCATTATTTAGGTGGAGATGGAGCGGTTTGTTTCTAAGGTGGTGAACATAATGAGAGACGAAAAGCTGTTTTCTTGGCAAGGAGGTCCTATAATTTTGTTGCAGGTAGGAATTGAGTATGGACTGTGGAGTTTGGCCTTTATATGCATAATTGGTTTTATTTTCATATTTTACGGGATATTGATAGCCATGATGCTGATCTATCCAGATTAGGCAGTAAACTTTTTCTTTTCCATATTCTCGTTGTACATTGGTAAGTCTTATTTTTTGCGGGAGTGGTCTGCATTTACCGGATTATGGATATTTCACATATCTGAATTTTTCTCTTCTAATTTCTTACATTACTCTCCCTTGGAATCACCTACATAGATGACATGCTATATACGCGACATGCTGTACGATTGGTAAAGGCTGGGGATTGTTTCTACATCTTTGATGTATCCATATAAACTGTATATTTGATTTAACATGCTGGCTATAGTTATATTTTTCAGTTTTGTATTCTGATTATTAAATCAAGTTACAACTGAATTAGTTTTCAAGCTCATGAACAGACACCTAATTTTTGTTAGATATTTGGCAATGTGCTCCCTTTTTTTTAATATTATATATCTTATCTTGGTATTGCCACATGCAAGTGAAAATTTGATGCTTCCCTTGTAGAATGTGAAGTTTAACAAGGAATCAACTGTTTTTTGTCAGATTGAGAATGAATATGGGAACATTGAAGGCTCCTTTGGCAAGGCAGGTAAAGAGTATACTAAATGGGCAGCTGGAATGGCTCTAAGTCTTGGTGCTGGTGTTCCTTGGGTCATGTGCAAGCAAACTGATGCTCCATATGATATTGTAAGTTAAATACCTTCCATTATTGAAAACAATTGCGATAGCTGTTTAGCTATACTTTATGCAAGCTGCTTATGTTCAGGTCAGTCTTAACTGATCATGGAAAATAATGAAAAGGAAATTTACTTAAAATGTTTCCAGTTAAGTATATAATTAACCTACTGGATGGTACTGTGTTTCTCATTGTAGATATCCTTTCCAAAAATCCTTTTCTGTAATGTTTTTGTTGATTATTCTTTTTTGCATTCATAGATTGTGTATTGTTGTCCACAGATTGATACATGCAACGCATACTATTGTGATGGGTTCAAACCTAACTCTCCTCACAAACCAATTATGTGGACAGAGAACTGGGATGGATGGTATGATCACATCCTTCAGGGGTTACCTATTATCAGACTGTTATACTGGCTTTAGCAGCCACCACTGTAGCATATCAGAGGATAGCATGATAGCTATAGGATGCTCATACAGGCAGCATTAGTCGCGTCTCTTCAAGTGCTTCAATATTGAAGTTACCTTCCGTTTTGTTTTTTAGATTTTGAAACAAACCAAAAAGATATGGCTCCCTTCAACCTTGTCAATTAGTTGCTTTACTGGATTGGAACTATGTGATGTTTCCAATAACCAGTGGCTCAATGTTGTCTGCCTCACTGTTGGCAGCAACTCATAGAGTAGTACTCTCTTCTCTTGCTCATTTCCTGTTTCAAGATTGACATTTGCTCATCTCTATGTGGTTATCTGTATGATGTACCTCCGAGTGCATACTCACTCCATACATCCGGCTTGCTCTGTTACAAATAGGTGCATCTTTCTTTTGTATTGTCCCCTACTTTTATCTTATCTAAATAGGCTTAGGAACTATCTTTTTGTTTCTTACTAAAAGGCTACTTTGTGATTCACCAAGCCACATTAGCATCTGATTGGATGGCTGGTAGATGCCATGTTGAGCTGTAAACTACTGTCTTTATTTATTTATGATGCAAAATTTTTCATTTTGGTTCTCTCTGCATGTTTGTGTGTAGATAATAAGAGAAGGTTAAAGAACTAATTTAGTCATTTTTGACATCTTAATTATGAATTGATTCATTTGACTGAATTGTAGGTATACTCAATGGGGGGAAAGATTGCCCCATAGACCTGTTGAAGACCTTGCATTTGCTGTTGCACGGTTTTTCCAGCGTGGAGGAAGCTTTCAGAACTACTATATGGTAAATTTATAGTAAATGAAATTTCTAGTTAGATAAAAGTTCACTTTTGGCTTATTTACTGCTCTAATATAATGGCTACCTAACTTTTATTCTTTTCTTTGAGGCATGCTTTGGCTGTTCTATTTCTCGTCTTTTCTCTTTTTTGTTCATTTATTCTGAATGAAGCTGGACTAATGTGCGAAAGAACATTACCAATTTGCAAGGGCAAATGCAAACACAGCTGTTGACCTGCTGTCTTGAAACTGAAAATACAAATTTTTAAAGTGTATCATAGTTTGAGATATGGTAATCTGTGTAGTTATCATCATTGAAGCTCCTTTATCACAGATGCTTTCAGCGCCTTTTTTTTTCTTTTATATAATATATATTATCCTTTCTTGGTTCCGTTTACTTATTTTTATATGGTAATTTATTACCTTTTCTATTTTTTTTAGTGGAACTTAAGATATATTTATGATGAACCTAATATTTCATATATCATTTAATTTGATAATATATTTTGGTTTTCATGGTATTTATTTGTAACCAGCATCTTGACCAGCCTCTTTTGTTTACAGTTTTTTGGTGGAACAAATTTTGGCCGCACTGCAGGGGGACCCCTGCAAATTACAAGTTATGATTATGATGCTCCAATTGATGAGTATGGTATGTAGAATGATAACAATAAACTTTGTTCTTTCAGATGGCATCTAGGGATTTATACATCTGTTGAGATTGTTGATGACAATCAATTAATAAACCTACTTGTCTAGGTCTGCTTAGTGAGCCAAAATGGGGTCACTTGAAAGATTTACATGCTGCTTTAAAGCTTTGTGAGCCTGCTTTGGTGGCAGCTGATTCACCAACATACATAAAATTGGGCCCAAAGCAGGAGGTTTGAGCCAAGCCTTAAATAGCTTATTTAATAGAATTTCAAGCACTATGTTGATTAATTAAATAATTTGTTGGCAGTCACTGTATCAGGTGAAGGATTGCTGAAAGTTAACTCTTATTTTGAAATATACCTTCTTCTTTCTATGTCATATTGCGAATGGTCTTCTATTTTTGTGTGTATTCCGAAGATATGTAGAGAAATTTGCATTCTTTGTTGAATGGCTCAATCCAGTTAAGTACCAGATGGGGTTGGCTACATGGATCAAACGACGCCATTGGGCTCTATCATGTATCATGTCTACAGAGAGATCGTTTACATGTAGATCTTGTTTGACCACTTCATAGATGGTCTTCCTTGGTCTTCCTCTGCCTTTCACCCCTTGTCCATCTTCCATCTCATCTACCTTCCTAACTGGGTGCTCTATTGGTCTTCTTCTCACAGGTCCAAACCACCTGAGACGTAATTCTACCATTTTTTCCATAATAGGTGCTACTCCAACTCTCTCTCTTATATATTCGTTTCTTATTTTATCCATTCGCGTATGATCACTCATCCGTCTCAACATCTTCATCTCTGCCACACTTAACTTATGTTCGTGCTCCCCTTTGGCCGCCCAACACTCTATACCATAAAACATAGCCAGTCTGATAGCAGTACGATAGAATTTACCTTTAAGTTTTAAAGACACTTTTTTACCACATATAAAACCAGACGCACTCTACCATTTTGACAAATCTGCTTGGATCCTATAATTTACATGTTCAATCTCTTATTATCCTGTATGATGCACCTAATATACTTAAAACTTTTAACTTTTCGTAGAATGTTTTCTCCAATCTTCACCTCTATATTAGGGTTTTCACTTCGGCGGCCGAACTTACATTCTTTTTTGCAAAAGAAAAAGAGAAAAGCTACTGTTATCATTTACAAATTTAAGTTTTGTGCTAACGCAGACATTCACGATGAACTTAGTACCTTATGTTAGCTAATCCCCACATAGTGAGTAAGGCTTGGTTTTTCATATTGTTGTATGGAAAATTGTGCAGTGCTTTTATTTTACTGAATTAGGTTCTCTTACCAATTTCAGGCACATGTGTACCAATTAGATGTTCGCCCTAAATTAGTGAACTTGTCTCTTTCTGGATTTTCTAGTATATGCTCAGCATTTCTTGCCAACATTGACGAAAAGAAAACAGCTACTGTGACCTTCCAAGGTCGAACATATACTCTACCACCATGGTCTGTGAGTATTTTACCAGATTGCAGGAATACAGTTTACAATACTGCCAAGGTATGTTTTATGCATTGGAATAATTTTTAGGCATAAAAAAAGTTGGCATGATATCATCTTCTGTCTTTATCTGAATGTTGGTTTACTTATAGATCTTTCCAGAATTTGATACCCAAGATCTACATATTAGTCAGTTGAAACTTAAAATTGATAATTAAACTACTTTTCTAAGTATTCTTATAACTAAAATAATTTTCTACCTGAAAGTATTTTTCACTTGGTTGTTTGCATTGTACCTGCTTAAATTCCTCGTAATCTCAAGCAGTAATTTTTGCAAAGTATACATGTTTTAAGATGCCAATTAAACTTATTATAGCTGCGTTTATATTATATCAGGTTTATATTATATCAGGTTGTCTGACAATTTCATATTTAAATTTGCACAGATTGGAGCACAAACTTCAGTCAAATTGTTAGACTTTGATTTGCCACTTGTCTCAAGTCTTTTCCCATCCCAGAAATTGATCAATCAAGATGGCATTTTCCGCAGCTCAGGTTCTTGGGTGACTGCAAAAGAGCCAATTCGTGTTTGGAGTAACAGCAGTTTCACTGTACAAGGTATATTGGAGCATTTAAATGTAACAAAGGATCAATCTGATTATCTTTGGTATTCAACCAGGTAAATATGCATATCCCTAAATATTCTGCATTCTTATCATATGCTTTTAGAAAGGAAATTATGTGGCTTGTTTTACTGTCTTAGTAGCATGTATGCTTTACTAGTTACCCATTTTAATTTAGGTAAAATTTTCATTAGATGTCAAGAACCAACTTCCCCAGTTTTGGAGAAGGACTGTATTGTCTGATAAACGTTGGGGACTGTTTTGTGTATTTTGAAATCTAGGAGACTAAGATGTCCGATTTTAAAAACCTCGGAGACTGATTTGGGTAATTGCTGTTTTATATTTAACATGCTCACGAAGTAAAAACTTTTGCCTTTGAACTCCTCCTTGGCTCTTTCAACTTAGATTAAACTCCTTACAATTTTTTTCTGTCAGTTTTCCTTTTAACTAGTTGTTTATTTTGTTCTGTTTTATTCGTTATTATTTTGTTGTTTAGGTAATGAAGGATTCTATCAACCCCCACCCCAACAAACAAAAGAAATTATCTAACCAAGTGTGCTAACAGGGATGTGTATCTGACCCCATTATGAGTATGGGGATAGGGATGGAGAATATATTTCCTGCTCAAGAATGACCTAGAAAAAGTTATTAACCTCAGTGTCACTCACCCAAAACATAGAGCCACTATGCATCTAAACCTCTACATTATTTTAATTATATATATTTTTTTAAGATGGGGGAATTATTGAGGCATCGTAACAACTGGTGACTAATTGCAATCCTTATCTCTAACAAGATCAAAAGAGTAGAAGAAAATGTGAGAGAGAATAAGACACCCTCCATGAGCTGCTAGCTTCTTGCTTTATATATCTGCTATAATTTTACCCAGAAAGTACCAAACTTTAAATTCTACAATATGCAATGAAGGAATATCCCCCCCCCCCCCTCCCTCTTAACAGATTTATCTTATGGTTTCTAATCATCTGTCTATACACAATGCAGAATATATGTTTCAGATAGCGACATCTTGTTTTGGAAGGAAAATGATGTTACTCCAAAACTTACTATAGATGGCATCCGTGACATATTGCGTGTATTTATCAATGGCCAGCTTATAGGTAATGATATTGTACAGTCAAATGGATGCTATATTTATTTGTAGATGGCATCTTTCTTTTTTGTATATTTCCTAAAATAATGCTCATAATTCTGTAGTTGACCCAGCAATTCTTAACATTTGCATTATCGGCTAATCGTCTCCAAGTTGTCATCCAAGAAAATAAAACTCATGATCTATGATTGTGTCTAACAGTTTCTAACCATTGGGAGGAATATATCATATGAAATCCTGGTTGGTTTTGGGCTCATCATGTACCTATGTGGCTTTTTATCTTTAGTAATTAATACTAGTTAGTGAAAATACGAGGATAATTTTACTCAAACTGAAAAGCCAATATTATATTAGGAAAAAAACAATCTGGCTGGAGGTTTAGGCTAGCACAATGATCTGCAGGTTAGTACCAGTGATCATCCAGCTTTTGTTAACAGTTTCAATCTAGGTGCAGATGATGAGGATAATGTCTTTCTTGATTACTGCACTAAACATCTTCCTAGTTGGAATGATTTCTTCTCTAGTTTTCTGGTCTTACTCTTTGCTTCTTTACCCCCTTTTGTTTTCATCCCATATACCGATGCCATTTTTATTCAGGCTCTGGTCATGCCAAATGTCCATGCTAGTTCGCTGATCCTACATCTAGCTGAATTCCCTTTGTTTCCTTGAATAGAAATGTGGTGTTTGCAACTGTTAGGCTTTATAATTTAATCATGATATTGCGTTTATATTCTCACATAGCTCCGTGTCTTTTCCAAGTAAAGGTAACACTGTTGGTCATTGGGTCAAGGTGGTCCAGACAGTTCAATTTGCTCCAGGATACAATGATTTAACACTGTTATCTCAGACAGTGGGCTTACAGGTGAAAGTCCTACCATGGATAGTACCAGAATATTAAATTATTTTAAAATCATTGTGCGCGTGTGTAAGTAGGTATCAATTGATAGCTTAAGAATTGAATACACATTCATTAACAATTAAACATATATCTTTTTTATTTATTTTTTATTTTGAACCGTTCAATTGATAGTAATACAAATGAGGGAGAGGAATAATGATTGCTGACTTACTTCACTTATGACACACTGTTACAGAATTATGGTGCCTTCCTTGAGAAAGATGGTGGAGGGATTAAAGGTACAATCAAGCTCACGGGATTCGAAAATGGAGATATAGATCTTTCAAAATCATTTTGGACCTACCAGGTATGCATATAAATCTTTGAGAAATGAGAACCTTACTTGTTGATAAGGCATTATAACTGTGCTCCTATCAGAAAATACTATTACTAACTACTGTTTATTCTCATTTTCTCTACCAGGTTGGACTTCAGGGTGAGTTTCTAGAATTTTACAGTGAAGAGAATGATAATGCAGAATGGGTTGAATTAAGTCCTGATGCCCTTCCATCCATATTTACATGGTACAAGGTACTAGTTAGAGGGCTGTCGAACTGAGATATCTATGAGAGTTGTATAATAAAATATGACACACAGAAAATAGATTATAATTTAATTTTTATTGATTTTATTTCATTAGTAATATAAATCCATTCATGAGCCCACACATAATAGCTTTAAGCTTCTAAGTTAGTCATCATCATGGCATCGAAACCTTCGCAAAGTTTGATTCTTAATACAATTTTTCCAAATAAAGTAGAATTTAGGCACAATGAGAAATAAGCCTGCACATTTTCTACAAGAGCTACTTAAGGGGGTCTTTCAAAATAATTAAATTATTTTTAAGTCTTCTCATAACAATCTAAATGTTGTATCTCTAACACACACCGCATCACACAAGATTCCATTTTTTTGGAATTTCGTGAGTTTTGCATAGATTTTTTTTTGCCTTATACTGAAATTCTTTCTTTTCGGGGGTTTAAACAAGGATTGAATCCAAGGCCTTTTGGTCATAGAATTCTAACATCATATCATAAAACTACTTGTTCTAAAAGGTTAAATTGATAGGTAGCGATATATAAATAGGTAGAGTTGGTCCATAAATTCACACTGATCAGAAGCAAGGATTGGACTTTTGATCATTGGCTAAGGCAGACCAAAATAAATGTCAAGAACAATCTTCCCAAAAAGCTGACTATAAAGTGACTAGACAAAAGAATGGTTTGTCAGTAAATTATCATTATTGTTGTGTACTTTCTGCTGATGTCTAACACATTTAAACCTTGAATAATGAATGTAGATCCTGACCTCACATGCGTCTTTTATTGATGCAGACATATTTTGATGTCCCTGATGGCACAAATCCAATTGCTCTTGACCTGCAAAGCATGGGGAAAGGTCAGGTTTGGGTGAATGGCAATCATATTGGACGATACTGGACACAGGTCTCCCCTAAAGATGGATGTGAACAATTTTGTGATTATCGTGGAGCATACAGTTCGGACAAGTGTACAACTAATTGTGGAAAACCTACTCAAACCTTGTATATCCTCCAATGATTTGCACCTTTAAATCCATTATTGTACTATCATGTGAATATATGTATATGTAGGTATCGAAAAGAAACTTTTGAGATATACTATTTAATTGTTATTGATCAATCTCCAGGTACCACGTGCCACGGTCATGGCTGAGAGCATCAAACAATTTACTTGTCATTTTGGAGGAAACAGGTGGAAATCCGTTTGCGATTTCTGTTAAGTTGCATTCAGCCAGGACAATATGTGCTCAAGTGTCAGAATTGCACTATCCACCGTTGCAGAAATTGGTGAATGTAGATGTCATTGGTCAAGAAGTTTCCGTAGATAATATGATTCCTGAAATGCATTTATGGTGCCAAGATGGACAGATAATTTCCTCCATAACTTTTGCTGGTTTTGGAACACCTGAAGGTAGTTGTCAGAATTTTTCTCAAGGGCAATGCCATGCACCTAGTTCAATGTCCACGGTATCCAAGGTAAACTCCAGCAAGTTGCTTTTTACTTGAGTGCCTATGAATTAGTTTCCTGAATGAAATAAAAGCTACACAAGCTTTCGGTTGTGAATTTGAATTAGAAATCACGTGAATAAAATTGAAGGGGCAGGCTATCTTACGAAATAATTACCCTGTTGAAGTTTTACTGTTGCCAGTGGATGTACATTTATATAAGAAGAAAATTGATTAAAACTTTTTTGGTGTATGGGAGGTGCTGCTGCTCGGCTTGTGTATACTCGTGCAGTTTTACATCTCATTTGATGCAGGCTTACAGTTTTTTCATGAATGATATCTTCTCCGATTCACCAAAGAAATGGAAAAGAGAATGGAAAGATATTATATGGGAGAATGCAAAGATTATAAATCTCCTCTAGTAATCCGATATTACGGGTGGCTGTGTTATCATAATTTATGCTATATCAAACATAATTAGTTGCATGGTTCACACAAACTTAATGTACAAATTTTCACGCTTAGGTTTCTAAATATATTTTTCGTGGTATACAGGCTTGCCAAGGGAAAAGTAGCTGTTCAATCAAAATATCGAGCAGTGTGTTCGGAGGTGACCCATGTGAAGGTGTTGTCAAAACATTGGCTGTGGAGGCAAGGTGCACATCACCGTCAAGTGATGGCTTCGTAAGCAGCGTTTAGAATCTGTTGGGTGTGTGAAACAGGCGGACATGAACAAACCACCCTTGATTGTATTCACTATACAATTGTATAAATACTATCATTATGTTATGATTTATATAGTACAATATATGAAAAAAGCAGCAGCAAATAAACTCTTAATTTTCTACGTAGTTATTTACCATCCTTTATGCATGCAGCAAGATAGTCTGTTCTGATATACTGACTTAACATCCTTCTGGGGTTTAGTCTAAATATTTCCTGTGTGCCACAACAAGCTTGAACTATTTCCAGTTTTAAAGAAGGATTGCAGAAGCAGAATTATAGATATACACAGAAAAAAGAAGTCCCAAAATATGCTATTCTTGGGGAGAACCCACCACTATAATATTTATTTTCAAAAAAATATGAAGATGCCCAAAGTAGGGGTCAAACAAAACAGAATTTTTACCCACCAATGACTCTATTCTTAGGTCATATTAATCAGCAACTTTGACCCCATTCTATCACTTCAAAATTCTGATACATTCTGATTGTTGTGTAATTTTATAAGCAATTTATACATCTTCTAACACAAGTATCTCATTGACGAGTACAAGACAACCCAATCCAAAGATCAAAGACTTGATATTACTCACATGATCATTTTGGCATGGCAAAATAGTTTCCTTTCCGAAGCAAGCCCTCACAGCCATAAAGATTGCAGAGTGCATTGCTCAGAGACAAGCTGGAAAGGATGCTGGTCATCACTTCAAACGTCTGATCTTCTTTGTCGCATTAATGATGTTTTGGCCAATCTCTGGATGTTTAAACTTGAATAATTTATCAAGTTTAAGAGAAGCTTCGGGAAAGGAACTATCCTCAATACATGATTCTGATTTGAGCGCAAAATGGACCTCATTGACATCCTCATCAAGTTGGAGGCAAAAGAGGTGGCCGAAAACCTATATAAAAGACAGAAGAACCAAAAAACATAAATAAAAATGGAGATATCAGTCTATAAACCAACAAAAAGATGGAGACATCACTCTAAAAAGCATACTAAACACACCGTCAAAAAAAATGTTAACACAATGCTGTCACTGCATGAGGCATATGTGACAAATTAAACAAAGATACAAAGCTAGAGGAGAAAGAGCACACTCCAAACCAATATGGATGCTAATATTTACTTTCACCTTTTTCATTTTCAAGCGAACCATGTCTTTTATCGTTTGGGACCGGGAGACCAAATTGACAACAAAGAGACCTTGATCTGAGAGTTTATCCCTTACAGTCTCTAGAAAAGACTCCTCAACAAAATCTGGAGCAGGGCATGCCATTGCAGAGCTGCACACAATATGCAATGGATAAGTAGTTGTTCAATCATAGACGAGAGTGTCTATATCAACAATAACTATATGCCGAAAACTTAAAAAAATTCACCTTGGGTCTGAAGAGTCAACGTCAACAATAATTATATCCACTTTCCTTGCCTCTACACTTGCATGAGACGTTGAACTCCCATTGGAAGGGGACTCAATACATTCAGAATCAGTGCCATTTTCTTGAATCTGACCTGCTGCAGAACTGGCAAAATCTCTGACAAATTGGATTCCATCAGCTACATGCACCTGAACCCAACATAATGGGATTTAATACAGTTTTAACCACCATTCCCAAGATTGACTCATAAAAAATCTTATGTTGTGATATAGACTTCAGTCAGTCATCGTGACAACAGCCCCCCACCAATCTTTTACTTTATCAGCTATTACCACATTTTTGTCATTCTTGGCTTGTTTAAAATCAAATATCTAAAACCTAGTGTAAAAAACAACACCCAACAAAATACAAGGATCAAAATATCTACTTAGGACAGTTGAAGTCATATGATTCAAAGCAGGGACAGAAAAAGCTTCAATTCAAAACATTAACTATTTCATGTAGATAATTCCTTCTATGAAAATCAGCAATCTCACTTTACTTCTTTGCTTCCAGCTGGAGTTAGATTTATGTTACAGCCCCTCCCGATATTTTCTTCTTTTGTCCTCCCAATTTTGACTGTATCAATCTTAGCTACGGTCGCTTCTCAATTCTTTAAAGAAACAGTTCCAAATGGTTCAAAATTTCAAGTTTGGTTCATAATTTCAAGTTTCAACGGAAGCCTGAGAAGAGAGAGATGCATATGTATGTTACCTACCTTTAGGCGGTTATCCTCTACAAAACCGAAATAGTCCTTTGCAATATCTAAAATTGCGGGGTCTAACTCCACTGCCTGTAGATATAAATAAATATCGAGAATATGATATTACATAAAATCATAAGAGTAAACCATCTTGCATACAAGCAAGCACTGGGTCTGAAATCTAATTTATTTTCTCACTTAATTACTAGGGGAAAAAATTACCTCCATTTCCAAAAAGGGGATACATCCATGAAGAAACATAGGAAGTAAACCTGCTCCAAGACCTATTATTACTGCTTTAACCTGAGATATAGAATTTGCATATATCAGCAATAATGGACATTGAACAGTAATGGAAAGTTTTATATCACCGAATGCCAAAAATAAAAAAGAAGAAAGATTTGGCATTTACTTAGCATTACCTTCAAAAAAAATTGTGACTCTGTATTAGTTACTAGGCATAACTGATCATACAAAGATCTCGAAAAGCCAAACATCAATGCACCTCATAAATGTAAATCTAATAGTAAAATAGATACTTTCAGGTTTCAACCATCATACTAGAGATTTGACACCCAATACAAATTATCAATGATATGTTAAATTTTTTTTAATATTTTATGATTTGATTATTTAAAGGAATTGAAAATATAAATGAAAATTAAAAAAAAAAAGGATGAGGAAAATAAAGAATTCTTGGTTAAATATATTTCAAGATTGCAAAAAAAATCTACAACTTTCGAGTTCCCTTCTTGTAATATTCCGAGACTAAAACGGGAAATACGAACCATTTTTCCACTTGATGTCATGCTTTCCATATAAGAAGATATTAGCATGAATCCTGAAATAATCCCTGTATGATAGGAACTAGCTGCATAGCCATGATAAACTGCAAACTGGTTCCTTGCTTCTACACAATCAGTTAAAATAGTATATTAACACAGGATTAAAGCGATAAATAACAGAAGATATTAGACAATTTCATTTGAACAAACAGAATAATTTAAAATTGTATAATCAGCTCTCTTATAATAGGAAGTAGGTACAAAACAGTTCTAAGAAAATTCAACTATGTTTGGAAACTCCCTAAAGAGACTTATTTTGGTAAAAAAATTGTTATAAAATTTTCAACATGTTTGGCTGAGTTTCTTGAAAGTGTTTAAAAGCTTATTAAAAAAAAAAAGAAAAGAAAAAGAGAAGCTATTTTTTGAGGGGGAAAAAAGCATAAGCTAATATCTGGGTTTCTTTTTCTGAAAAATCTTTTTACACACAGATTATTGTGCTTTTTCCTAATTGACTCAAATATTATATATAGATAATAATTCTATATCCTTTTTGTAATTTTATCACATAAAACAACTTTTTCGTACAATCCAAACAAATTAAATTATCTCAAACCCAATTTTCAGCACATGTACCAACACGTAAATTGATTATATAAATAGGCTATTATTGAAATAATTCTAATTTTACAGCTTTGCCAAACACACCCTAAAGGCTAAAATGGGAGATAATTATCATTGCAAATCATCTTTTGAACTAGAAAATACTTTAAGAGAAAGGCCAATAATGAATACAACATGATATTTTGAACGCACTACAGCATGATTTGACAAATTAGTTGCAGATCATGTAAGGGAGTTGCATCAGCAATGATGTATTGAACTGTGATTTAAAAGATATGGGAGACAAATAGGAAATATTTACCACTACTCTGTCTCCGAGATCCACTTTTCCTAGATTTAGAAGATGAGTTGGTTTTCTTCCTCTCTGTCTCACTAACCAATTTGGTAGATGAATTTTCATCTGTTAATAGAGCTTCAGACTGCACCAGATTTGCAGCTCTCTCAAAAACAAGGCGACGAAACACCAACTCTCTAGATGGAAAAATACTACTGACTTCACTGTCAACATTTTCATAAACTACATCTTCAACAACAATTGATCCAGTTAACGAAGATGAGACCTACAGAACACATCATTATTGATGATATTATGTATGGTGGGCATTTCAAATCAAGTAAACCATTACAATAATGTAAACCAATGTAGAAAGTGGAATCACAACTTAAATAACATAATGTACGCTGTTACTAACCTGATGAACAATGCTTCGTTCCTTGATACCCTCACTTGCCATCATGAAGCTGTAGAGATATATATTCAAGAATTTATGAGAAAGGTTGACTCATCAAGTATATAATGATGAGCTACACATCATTAAAAAATAGCTTAGCCAATACTAATAACAAACAAACACTGCCCTGGATAGTAAGAGAGCCAGCAGTACCAACATTACCGTACCAACCCTGTATATAATGATATTAGAAACTATTTGCTTACTTTATGCATATTATATTCAAAAGTTACATTATGGCTTCCTCCCCTCTAAGTGTAGGACATGGAAGATGAAAACTGAACACAAATCCTTTCCTAACGGAAACTTTATGTGAAGATTTAATCAGAATTTCTCAAAACCTGAATGGCGATATGGCATTTCAGGTTATATTTTTTTTTTTGAAAAAAAAAATCATAATCACAGTAGACCATAATTAATCATCTTATGTTGCAATGGAATCTCTGTAGCAGAACAAGGTATACCCTTGCCTCTAAACTTTCAAGTAATAGTGTCAACATTTGTTACAGCATATGTGGCTGATTAGAATATAAGATATAAACTGCCTTCTAAAAGCTTCCCTGACTTTTGCATTTATATAAGTGCAGCACCCCAGAAGCACAACTTATTTGCTGTTGTACAGCAAAATATCATGCTTAAATATTTGGGAATACATACATTAACACCTCAATAGAATATAGTGGTTACTTAAATTAAATGGGCCAAAACCAAGGGAGATACAAATAAAGGAATTGGGTATAAGTTACATACGGTATTTGAGCTCCATTCTCATTTTCTGCAGGTGCCAACTGTTTAACCAACGGAGACAAATCTTTCTGAAAAGGAATAACAAGCCAATATTAGTAAAAAGAATTACAGTTAACTCATTAGAATGGTATGTCCCATGAAGAATAAGATGTCTACCTGAATCTCATCCATGCTGGCCTTTATATGGCTGGTATCCAACAAAACCTATAGTTTCAAGATTGCATAGAAGCTTCAGTTATGAAATTATCTTCAAAATAATCAAGAATGGAAAAACATTGAAAATGCAATGTTAGTTTGCTAATAATATAATACCATTATGAGACGAGCTGCTTTTGAGCTTCTGACCACCATCCACTGTCCTTCTTCAGAAAAGAAAAGCCATTCACGAGAACGTGTCTGAAATTTCACATTCGGTTATGAAATGCAAGCAGAAGAATAACTGCCTGACATAGTAGAGCAGTTGGATAAATTGCACGCATTTATTTATGTCTGTGTGTAGCATCAAATATTTTGTAATTAGCACAATTCTTTCTCATGACAATACCTTCACATTCATTAAGTTGTCAATACAACTTGTACATTAATCTGAAGTGAAGATGACAAAACCAGTGGAAATCGTAAAGAAATCATGAGCTAATATTAATATGGTAAGAAAAATTTATTCTTGATATGAAATCAGGTGGAACTACAACACATAAAACAGGAAGGGAAATCTGCTCACACACGCACCTTAGGCACAATGAAAACCCCACAGTGATAGGTAAATGAGTCAAAGTGTTCCTCAGCATCAAGAACTACAGCATGATAGGTAAAAATAGAGCACCCTTGTCCACCCAAAGTTAGCTGAAATCGTCGACCTGGGGAAAGTTTTGTCAGTTCCCCTTGCAGATCTTCCGGAGAGTATAATATATGAGAGCTACTGGTGTATTTTTCACGAAGTTGATTTTCATTTTCTAGAGCTTCATGGAGTCCAGAAGCCTTGCACAAATGAGAAGGCATAGCGTAAACACCAGAAATTAACAGATGTAAAATACACGATCTAATATAAATATATTAAACATTTTTTTAAGAACATGCATATATTATAAATTAATTAGTTATCTAACTGAAAAACAATCTTAGGAGCTGTCCCTAATTTCATTCTGTTTACTCATCCCTTCTCCAACTTGAATTAGGCATTGGACTCTTCCTATATTAGTTGGCTTGGTTTGTAATAATAGTACCAATGTACCATACCAGTTCTTGACCTAATTAACTCAACCGTGTAGTACCCATAGTCACTTACTCACTTTTCTCTCTTTCCTCCTTCCTGATCCAGATCATACAACTTCACCTACCAGATAGCTATCCTATAAAATCATTACAATTAAAGGTCAAGCTACAGCATAATCTAGTGCATCTAACAAATGCTGCATTAACCATCCATGAATCCTCATTAAAAAAAGCATCCACACCAACGAAACACCAGAATTAGGCCATGCATCTTACCTGTTTTGAACTACAATGAAGAGTTGAATCCTGAAGTAACGATGTAATCTGATGCACTGAAGTAGACAGCTCTTTCTCCACAACAACTATGAATGTTTGAAGGCTAGATTTATTAGAAGACTTCATAGGTATGGAATCAACACTCATTTCCATCCAAGGCGGAACTTCGAAAAGAGTAGACCTGAAAAGGCCTGAATTAGTTTCCTCCAAGACCAACCAGGTCAATTTCTTCCCTTAAAGATATAAAAAAATTATCAAATGAAGTTAAAACGCAAAACAAGGTCCAGAAGATCATTTCTTTCACAGTTCACAGTAACAAAGCTCCTTGTCCAAGTTCACTACAAAGAATCCAAAATGAACTTAGAGCCGAAATAGCTTCTGCATCAACATGTTTCTTTTTCATATGAGATTTGCATTATGCAGAAAAGAAAAGGAAAACACACACAAAAGGAACTATTATCATCAGAACTAGTCACCTTTGTCAACCAAATATTCTAACTATCATAATAAACAAATGGAGTAACAAAAACTGCAGAAACGTACCAAGTACATGAGATTCAGCCAAGGTAAGGCACAAAAATTTCCCCCCTGGCTTCAAAACTCTCTTTACCTGGAAATACGAATCAGTACAAGTTCACATGACCAATTAATTAATCTATATTATTCTTCACAATAATAACTAGAATAGATCAAAGAAATCATAGAAACCTCTGAGAGATACTGATTTCCCAACTTAGGGCCAAGCTCTGGCTCCATCAAAGCATCTAATCCACCTTTATCAATAACTGCATCAAAACTTTCGTCTTCAAGCTGCATACCAGCATTTAAAAAAAAATGAAAACCACGCAGGAATCAGATAACTCAAAAACCCGAATGGGCTGCTTCAGCTTTGCAACTCGAAAAGCGAGCATGTTGACCACGCCCCCCCCCCACCTCACTGTGGTCAATGTGGGAGAGGAGCGGGTCTCGGAGGTAGGGCCACTCAGCGTACCACTCGAAAGGGTCGTTGGTGCCTGAATAGTGAAGAACTTGTCCCAATTTTCTTTACTAGTGAAGTCACCTAGGGTTTCTAGAAGATCCTCTGCTGCTGCTGCACCGCTCTTCTTCACCTTCGATCCCATTTTCTTCTTCTTCTTCTCCTTCTTCCTTTTTTTTTCCCTGCCTCAAACTGGGGTTTTAGCAGGGTATACTCAATAGTGATCAGAGAGACAGCTTTGCCGTTTTACTTGTCTGAGCAGGATTTCTTTTATGAAATTACTTTTCAACCCCTTAAATTCTTTCTTTTTCTTTATCCAATTTTTCTAATTTGCTACTTGCTCCTTTCTCCTACTCCCTCTTTTCCTTTCATATTCTGACGAGAACATCACTCTAACACTGGGCAACGGCCGCTTGATCTTCCGAGTTTAACAAATAAACCACTTTCGGTGACCAACACCGGCAGCGAAGCAGGGATAGCGCCTCTCCCTTCACTGATCCACATCTTCCTTCTCATCCAACACGAACAGTAAGTCATTTACTGTTCTTGCATTATTATTTTTATTATTTTCCTTCTGCTGATTGTTGTGCTGAAATTGCCTGCAATTGTTTGTTTCGAGTGCTCTATTTAGTTGTTGCCGTTAACTTTTTATCTTTTGGATTATGCTAGCTTTACGTGCTCAGCTTGGTTTGGTTTGTTTTGTATAGCAATGGATGGTGAACTGCAGGTGTTTGACAAAAGTTGTGTGTGATTTGACTTTGCCATTCTGCTTCATTTTGCGTTTCTTGCTGCTTCTTTTTTTTAAGACTTGTGGTTATGGTTACTGTTTGCAATGTCTCATTCATGGCTATGGTATGAGTTTTGATGGAAAGTTTTGGTGTTGGTCTTACTAGAGGAGAAGAAAACTAACTACAAAGTACATCCGCAAATTGCTAAAAGAGGGCATTCTAAATTATGGCTGCTTGAGCCCCACCCCCCCCTTTAAATTAAGTCGTCTTTCTTTGTACTTTGTTGTTCCTGTTCCTTCACCCTCCTTTTAGTGCTCATTGTGCTTATTTATTTATTTTGAAGTTTGAACTAAAATCTGGTGTATGAGATTGGTTATGGAGATAATACAGGCCTTGCTAAATGAATCACAAGCCTGCCATTTGGGAATTTCCCATTCCACTTGTTATTCCTCATGTCTCGGGCTCTGTAGAAGTTAAAGAAAAGGAACCAAAGGGAAAATATCAATCGTTTGGATGTGCTACTTTGTTGCAATTTCTTTCTTAAATTAAAATAAGGATGATTTCTTAAAGATATTCGGAATTTTTCTTGGAAAAAAATGAAAAAGAAAAATAAAGCAAAATACTGGAGAATGTAATTAAATAAATAAACAAAATAACTTTGATATATTGTTGTCTTGATACATTTTTATTTATGAAACCTCCCTTAAAAAGAAAGGGATTATGGGTTTGGTCATTGGTAGATACCTTAAAACCTTTGATTCTGAATATTTCTAATTTGATTGGATAGTTTACTTTCAGATGGAGAGCTGGTTCTGACAAGCACGTGAAATATATATTATCAGTTGAAAAGTATGCTCCCGTTTATATTATAGTTGCAAAAGAATAAAATGAGTACGTAGGGATCATGTCTATTAATGCTTGGGTTATAGTCTGTACACTGGGAGGTGATTGTCTTGGTAATGTCTGTTGAACGCTACATTATGCTCATTGATAAATTCGTTGGGTTTACGATTTTTCATGGTATTTCGATATTTATTTTTATTTTTATTGTGCCGCTATCAAAATTTAATATGTCACCTAGACTTAAAAACGAGATACATTTAATGCAGGGGGATTTGCGGAAATGTTGGACATGACCCGCACATCTTGTATACACTGAGTGCATGCAGGTGTTGCTCTCTTGACAAGATGGATCTTATTGATGCAGATAAGTGACAAATTGTATCCTTTACATACATAGTGGCCAACTTGAAGGTTTTGGATTCACAAGGTTTTTAGCTGTGATGCAAGAGATGATGTTCATAATAAAAAATAAAATAAAATAAAAAAAAAAAATCAGTCAAATTCTTGCTCGATATGGAAAAAAAGAAAATTTAAGTTAGTTTTGGGTTGTCAAAGTTGATTGAGTTTGATTGCATTATTTATTAAATCTTTAAAACATAAGATCAGTTAATAAATAGCGTAATATTAAAAGTGTAGTCTCTATCTTGTGTTCTTAATATTTTGTCAATATTGTTGGCCTGCAAAATGAAATGATTTTTTCAGGAATATGTGGGGTAAGTTGATACACGGTATTTAAACAAATATCTTTTATTTGTGCATGTATGACATTACTGTCTTTTGACAAACGACCACTGAATTTATTGTTTAAGGTTCTCCTATATTCTATCTGTTGTCTTTCAATAATACATCGCTTGGATAAAATCAATGTGGAAAAGGCTGTGAAGTAACATTATAAGTTGCAAAAATAATGGATGGTGGTTTTGGTTG